>NW_024070213.1:21473904-21626703 GCF_014754425.2 Oryx dammah | reverse complement strand
CACACACACACACACACACACACACACACACACACACACACACACACGTACTCAACACTATCCAGCAGCCTAGAAACGCCAAGGTCAGGAGACATTTCAGAGAAGGATAAAAGTCTACAAACACCTTTTGGTAAATTTGTGACTCAAGTGATTTTTAGTGCCCTAAAAAGGCCAGAGCAGTTGAGGAAAAGGAGAAAGCCGGCCCCAGAGCTGGTCAGAGAAGTTGCCTGGTGACTGTGCTGAAGGGCCCAGGTTCCCTGAGTGCAGCAGGGGAGACTGGGGGCCTCCAGAAAACTGGGTGAAAGGCGACCCCAGAGACGAGCAGAAAGTACAAGTAAAAACCATCTTTTGCACAATGCAGACCAAGGATAGTGCAGGTGTTATACAGGAAGGGCTGGATCCAGGAGCTCTGGGTTTCAGCCCTGCCTCAGCCACCAGCTGACTGGGTAAACTTGGGCCACTGACAACCTCTCTGGACGTCGGTTTTCTCAGAGAAGTATGGGCTAGACAAGCTAAGCATTAATGAGCATTAAAATGATCATTACTTGATACTAACATTAGCATATTATATGATAATAATATAACTTGATACTGACACTTGTGCTTCAGTCAATCCAGAAGAGGTTATTCAAAGTATGAGAATGAGGACTTCCCTGGTGATCCAGTGGCTAAGACTGCGCATCCAAGGCAGGAGGCCTGGGCAAAAAGATTCTGCATGCTGCAACTAAAGATCCCACATGCTGGAATGAAGATCGAAGATTCTGCGTGCCACAGCTAAGACCTGAGGCAGCCAAATAAATAATTTTTTAAAGAAAGAAAGTACAAGAGTGAATAAAGGAGAGTAGGTTAGACCTGGGAAAACAGGAGATATGGGCCACTGTGCAGAAGAAATGTGGCACACCAGAGGAACCTCTTCTGCTCTGCTCCGAAGAGCTGGAGACGTTCTAGAGGTGAGCTTAGAACATACTCTAGTGAGCACAGGAAGGCCTTTTCTCATGTGCAAGGCTTGTAGCATTGTAGCATTATAAAAGGATATAGAATAATAACGTAGAATAATAGCATTGTAGAATAATGCTTGTAGCCTTATTCCAGAGTAAAAATATAATCCTAAAATAGCAAACACACACATAGCGATTATTTTTACATGGGTCTTGTTCTAAGTCCTTCGCATATATTTTTTTCACAGAAAGGTGTTAAAATCATAGAGAGGAAAAGCAAGAAACAGAATTAAGGTACATCACCGGCTTGGCTCAGGGCCTGGCACTCAGCGGGTACAAATCATGGTTTTACACTGTTGACAGACAAAAGGTCTTATGGAGACAGTCCCCTTTCTCCTACCACATAATTCTGCTCTACATTCTGCAGTGTCCTTGGTCTCCATTTACAGACAACTCACGTTCCCACGGTTGCACGTTTCCATCGGAAGATGCTAATAGGATTCACAGCTCTTCTCATGTATATAACCCCAACCCTGGGCCCCAGGCCTCTAGAGCCAGGGAAGGATGAGCTAGAGATAAGAGTTTTGTTCCCTCCTTCTCACTTTCCATCAGCAGTTCTCTCTTTTGAGTGAAGATGTGTTTTATTTTATTTTACTGGCAGAGAGGAGGAAGAGAGGTGAAAGGCAGAAGAGAGGAAGGGAACAGAAGACAAGCTGTGGGAGGTATTTCAGGTCTGGGTTTTGGCTGCAGCTAACACGTAGGGCTATTATTTTTCAGAAATATGGAAGCCTAACACCAAAGACTGAAGCAGAAACGACTGTGATTGGGGCTGTTACTTAGACTAGTTCCAAAAGAACCCAAGTTGGGAGTGAGACCATGAATAAACTGTGAGGAATCCATTTGCTAATACCTGTGAAAGCTTAATGGCCATAGACCAATGCTAGGTTATTATACCAGTTTAACCAGCAGAGGTCTCTGTTTTACTGATCTTCAATAGAAGGCAGGGCAGGGGAAACAATCCCCAGAGTTGTCCATTTTTATTATCCCTCTTTTGAAGTCTCTTTTCAAAAACAAATATGTAAATAAGGAATCACTTGGCCAAAGTATTTGTGAACACTGGATCTGGTTGCTCAATCCAGATGAGCAACAAGATAAATAAATAAAATGCTGGAATATGGAATCATTGAAGAAGTGATTCCATATTCATCCCTAGCTGTTCACCAGCATAGAAGCTTCACACCAACTGTACCAGCAGAGGGTAAAGCATGGATTGGCCTATAAAACAACACATACAACCCATCGTGACAATGAAGAGAATGCAAGCTGAGCCCCCAGAAGGTGGAGTGGAAGGGGGTCAGTTAGTTGATCACCCAACACCAGGCCATAGCACTTGCTTGGGTCCTCTTTCAAAACCAGAAACAAATTGGTTGTGACCAGCATGTGCTCTGATGGTACGAGGACCTCACATCTCTTTTACTTACTGACATCAAACCTTTAAAACCTTGTTTACATTGTGTGTGTTGAGCAGTGGGCTTCCCCACTGGCTCAGTGGTAAAGAATCTGCCTGCAGTACAGGAGACCTGGGTTCAATCCCTGGGTCCGGAAGATCCCCTGGAAGAGCATGGCAACCTCCTCCAGTATGCCTGCCTGGAGAATTCCATGAATAGAGGAGTCTGGTGGGCCATGGTCTGCAGGGTCGCAAAGTCAGACATGACTGAAGTGACTTAGCAAGCATGCTGAACACCCTCTCAAATAAATACAAAGGTGTGAGCCTGCAATTTTTTCCCCCCACACCTACTGGAACGATCCCAGTATGAGACTAAGGGTTTTGACTAGAATGAGACAAAAGGAGGAAGTGAGAGAGTTTCACTGAAGCTTAAATGAAGTCTCTCTCTTCTGTTATCCAATGGTTCTCCAACGTTCTTGATGTAAAGTCCAAAATTAAAAGGCCATCACCATCTAGACTTGCCTATCACTCCAGTCCAAGCTCTTAGCCCTGCCGTCCCATTGGCTACATACCTGCCACAAACACCCTTCTTTCACATTATCAAAAGCCTTCCTGGATTTGGGGCCTTGGGCAGGGCTCTTGCCTGGACCACTCTTCTTTCAGCTGGCCCCCACCACTAGGTGAGACCCTGTGTTCCAAACAGCATCCTACAGGGCAGCCACTAAACACAGGGGGCTGCAGAAGCACACACAGAGGGATGGATTTTTAAAGGCTTGTTTCTTTTTGGCGAATACAAGGCGGCCTGGGGAAAGTGTATGGACTTCTGCTTCCAGTCTGATCCCTCAACTGGACTACTCTGTGTGGAGCTCAGACTGTCAGAGCACAGAGCAGAAGCTCTGAAGTCCCTTCATAGCACTTATTGTTCAGAACACTCACAGGTAACTGTGGTTGTGATTCCTTGTCCTAGCTTCTTCTAGCTTCATGAAGGCGAGGCTCCTATCTGTCATGTTGAAGACACAAAGCTTGGCCCTTAGAAGAGGCTCCATGATATTCAGCCAGCAGTGAAGCAGTGTTTGGAATCACCAAGCAACCACTACATTGTACCTTCACATGCCTTTTTCTGCTAAAATAATAAGTGTTCAGTGTTCAGGGGACTTCCAGCGCAGGGGAAGCAGGTTCCATCTTGGGTAGAGGAACTAAGATCCTGCATGCTGCACCACAACGAAGACCAGACGCAGCCAAATAAATTAACTAATTAAAAAAATACTCTCTTTTGCTATTTTTAAAATGGATAACCAACAAGGACCTACTGTAGAGCACATGGAACTCTGCTCGATGTTATGTGGCAGCCTGGATGGGAGGGGAGTTTGGAGGAGAATGGATACATGTATATGTGTGGCTGAGTCCCTTCACCGTTCTCCTAAAACTATCAAACATTGTTTGTTAATCAGCTATACCCCAATACAAAATAAAAAAGTTAAACAAATAAATAAATAAATGTTCAGTGTTCAGCCTGCACTCTTGAACTACCATTTTCCTTCGACTCCGGTGAATATATGGTTTGTGGCCAAAAAATCAAGAATGTAGCTTCCTGGAAAATAACCTGAATCCACAGGGATGGAAAGCGTGATCTGGACTAGGAAACAGGAATCTCTGAATTGTAAGCCAGAAGGAACCTATAAATCATCATGTTTAACTTTTCCACTTTACAGGAAGTCACGGATTCAACTGTCCTCATCTGTCTAATGAAGACTGAACTCGGTGATCTCCCATCCCGGGTATTGTGAGATTTCTAAGTTCTGCCCCAGGTCGGTCCCATGGAGAGCGACAGCTCAAGACTGGTCTACTCACTTGAAATTTAAAACGATCTCCCCAGCACTAGGTGCTAAGTAACTAAACTACGGCAGGGAGTTGATCTGTTCAATTTCAGACAGAATCCATAACTGCCAAAGTTCAAGGAATGTGAGGTTTGGGATAATATTACCAATGGGATCCCATGTGGCAAAAAGATGGAATAGGCTCAATTTTCCATGGCTTGTTAAGTTACCCCTGAGTTAATAGGAATGATATTTATACCTCGCTGATGTGCCCTGGAAGCAAAACCATATACCCAAACTCACACACTTCTCATAACTCATTCACGGATTTAACAATATCTGAAACTAAATAGAAAAATGGAGAAGACATGAATTCTAGAAATGCCTTGTTCCCTGCTAATGTCTGAAAAGAGACTGTATGAGACAAAGAGAAACTTTTTTTTTTTTTACAAATTTACTCCACATTCAAGAATTATAAGGATAGTTATTTTTCAAATTTGCAATGTCTTCATGTTTTTGCTCTTGTTAAAGTCCATTCTAAAAAATACAACCAATAATGAAACGTCCACAGCAAAATCGCTTCATAATCTCATTCTCAAAAACTGAAGAGGTAATCTCTCATAGACATGAGTCTATGCACGTGTGCATGTCTGTGTGTCAGTGGCTTGGTCGTGTCCCACTCTTTGCAACCCCTTGGACTGTAGCCCGCCAGGCTCCTCTGTCCATGGGGATTCTCCAGGCAAGAATACTTGGATGGGCTGCCATTTCCTTCCCCAGGGGATCTTCCCAACCCAGGGATCAAACCCTGGTCTCCTGCATTACAGGCAGATTCTTTACTGTCTGAGCTACCAGGTATTTAAACAATCTTTTTACAAAAATGGGATCATACTATAAATATTTTTCTGTGTCAGGTTTAATATTATAAACTTTCCCTATTCATACAAACAAAGCTACCTGGAGTGTTTTAGTGGCTGTAATCTGTGTCTTTTTTGTATATTCTACAGTTGGTTCAATCAAATAATCAATCTTGCAATCCTATATCAAAGGGGAGGTTGTTTGGTTGTTTACTTTTTTGGTTTCCTTTTGAAGCTTAATATAGAACTTAACAACAATCATTCTGGTAAATAAGTCGCTTCAATCATGTCCCACTCTTTGTGACCCCATGGACTGTAGCCCACCAGGCTCCTCTGTCCATGGGATTCTCCAGGCAAGAACACTGGAGTGGGTTGCCATGCCCTCCTCCACAGGGTCTTCCTGACCCAGGGATCGAACCCAAGTCTCTTATGTCTCCTACATCGGCAGGCAGGTTCCTCACCAGTGTACCCCCTGGGAAGCCCATATTTAGTCTCACATATGATTATTTCTATAAAGTAAATGTGTAGAACTGAAGAATCAAAGACTAAACCTACAGTAGATAACATAAAATGCAATATGTATGTGTGTACATGTGTGTGTAGGAGGGATTTAACCCTTTATTCACACGATTAGCTAAAACCTAATATTTATTCCATAATATTCTCTACTGATGGCACTAGTGGTAAAGAACCAGCCTGCCAATGCAGGAGACATGAGAGATCTGGGTTTGATCCCTGGGTTGGGAAGGTCCCCTGGAGAAGGGCATGGCAACCCACTCCAGGATTCTTGCCTGGAGAATCCATGGACAGAGGAGCCAGGCAGGCCATGGTCCATAGGGTCACACAGAGTCAGACATGACTGAAGTGATTTAGCACAGGACAGTACATTCTCTTCTGATTTGACATTTCATATTTATCATATAATAAATTCTGCTTGAACCTTTTTACAACAATAGAGAAAGTAAAGGGAAAGCCAGAATAAGGCAACAATTTTGAAGAAACTCAGATCATCCAATGATATACAGCCATTAAAACCAGGAATGAGGAATTTCCCTGGTAGTTTAATGATTAGGACTCTGTGCTCTCACTGCCCAGGGCCGCAGGTTCAGTCCCTGGTTGGGGAACTAAGATCCTGCAAGCTACATGGAGGTGTGGCCAAAAAAAAAGCAAGAATGAATGAAATGTGTTGATAAAGGTCGTTGCACCTACTTCTATGGGCAAAGTAAGGTGATGCCAAAAGCCACAAATTAGATGGTTTGGATGAGAGGGATTTCTCACTCTACTTGAAAGATGGTCATGGCTTCCACAAATGCAAATTCCTTGCTTCTTGATCTTCAGTGAAGCTGGGAAAAAAATCATTCAGCTTTGGACAAAAGGGAGGGAAGCAAATGTCAAAATCTCAAGAAAGAATAATGGTCAACTTTGCATCTAAGAGACGCTAACTGTAACTCTATTTACCCAAACTTACCTATTCTGTATATGACATATCCTAAGAGTCTCAAACTACAACTGAGCATATCTTTTAAGAGTCTCTTGTATTTCCTTTTCTGAAAATTGTGGTCACATACTTTGCTTACTTTTTTTCTACTTTGTTTGCTTTTTCTTGTTGATTTGTAGAAATTATTTATCAGGGAAACAAGATCTTTGATATATAGGCTGCCAACATTTTTTCCAGTTTGCCATTGTCTTTTGTATGGGTGTGAGTGTTACTGACTTAGTACCACAAAAAAATCTATACCAGGTCCTTTCCAAGATAATAAATGATGACCCTAAACAGAGGATCCTGGTAGGCAGCAGTCCATGGGGTCACTAAGAGTCTGACACGACTGAGCGACTTCACTTTCCCTTTTCACTTTCATGCATTGGAGAAGGAAATGGCAACCCACTCCAGTGTTCTTGCCTGGAGAATCCCAGGGATGGGGGAGCCTGGTGGGCTGCCGTCTATGGGGTCCCACAGAGTCGGACACGACTGACGCAACTCAGCAGCAGCAGCAAACCTCCCCAGTGGCTTAGATAGTAAAGAATCTGCCTGCAGTGTGGGAGACCCAGGTTCAACCCCTGGGTCAGGAAGATCTCCTGGAGAAGGGAATGGCTATCCATTCCAGTATTCTTTTTTTTTTTTTTAAGTTCTACCACTTTATTGCTACCAACTCATCTCCCTCTACCCTCATGCACACATGCTCAGTCATGTAACCCCATGGACTGCAGCCCGCCAGGCTCCTCCGTCCATGGACTTTTCCAGGCCAGAATATTGGAGTGGGTTGCCATTTCGTTCTCCCACTCTAGTATTCTTGCATGGAGAATTCCATGGACAGAGGAGCTTGGCAGGCTACAGTCCATAGGGTCACAAACAGTTGGACATGACTTAAGTGACTAACACACTTTTCAAACTAAACAAATGCCTTTTTGTTTTGTTTTGTTTTGGCCTGGCCTCGGTGCGTGGTTTGAAGGATCTCACTTATCCCGTTACGGACTGAACACAGGCTATGGCATTGAAAGCTAATTCTAACCACTAGGCTACCAGGGAATTCCCACATTAAACTCTACCATTTCAAAAAGTTTTTGCAATATATTCATTTTGTTCATTAAATTACCACCCTCCTCTAAAATTATTTGTTCTTCTTAAGGGTAACAATAGCAGTCATTAAAAATGAGAAAATAAATTGACAAGGTTAGTATAGTGCTGGTTGTGGTTACTTGAGAATCCAAAATAAGAACTGGGTGTCTTGGGGAATTCCCTGGTGGTCCAGTGGTAGGACTCCAAGCTTCCACTGCAGGGGGCATGCGTTTGATCCCTGGTCAAGGAACTAAGATCCTGCATGCCACATGGTATGGACCACACACACACACACACACAAAAAAAAAAAAAACTGGCTGTCCTTATTAATTGTATATATTAATACAATGATTATTATTTATTATATACCAGGTACTGTGCTAAATACTGCACACACATTATGCCACCAAACAGTATTAATAATCCTTTGAGAGAACTATAAGCATCCTCATTATATAGCTAAAGAAATAGAAACTATAAAAGGTGGAAAGCGTTAGTCACTCAGTCGTGATTAACTCTTTGTGACCCCATGGATTGTAGCCTGTCAGGCTCCTCTGTCCATGGAATTCTCCAGGCAAGAATACTGGAGTAGGTTGCCATTCCTTTCTCCAGGGGATCTTTCTAACCCAGGGATTAAACCCAGGTCTCCTGCATTGCAGGCGGATTCTTTACCACCTGACCCACCAGGGAAGGTGAAATTACTTCCAAAATGGCCTTGCAGGGAGTAAGTTGGGTAACTCTACCCTCATTTCAGAGCCTCATTTCAGAGCCTCAAAAAAGATGGGATCCAGAATCTTATGAGATTCTTTTAGGTGGGACATGGATGAGCTTAAAATTTCTTCCAGGGGCTTCCCTGGTGGCTCAGCGGTAAAGAATCTGCCTGCCAATGCAGGAGACACGGGTCCCACCCCTGGTCTGGTAACACCCCACATGCCTGGGAACAGCTAAGCCCATGCACAACAACTACTGAGCCTGTGCCCTAGAGCTGGGGAACCGTAACTACTGAAACCCAAATGGTCTATGGTCTGTGCTCCGAAACAAGCCAGCGCAATGAAAACTCTCTGGAATGAGAAGCCTGTGCACAACTAGAGAGTCGTCCCCTACCACAACTAGAGAAAATCCCATGCAGCTACAAAGACCCAGCACAGCCAAATAAAAAAATTAAATAAAAAAAATTTTTTAAACAATTAACTTTAAAAAAAAATAAAATTCTTCCAGGATGGTGGTCTCTCCTTATCCAGATTTTCAATGTTCTCAGTTTCAGTTAATTTCAGTTAACTGTGGTCCAGATATAGTCAATGAAAAACTCTGGAAGTAATTCACAGATTTAAATTGCAGAACCTTCTGAGTACCATGATGAAATCTCTCAATGGTCTGGCCCCATCCCACCCAGGACAAAAATCATCCCACTGTCTAGCATAGCTACTCCTTAGTTTAGGAAAAAACAGTGTATACAGGGTTCAGAAGTATCTTCAGACTCAGACATCCACTAGGATAAGGGGGGACCACTGGAATTGCATATTTATTTACTATTATAGTTAATTATTGGAGTAGGAAATGGCAGCCCACTCCAGTATTGTTGCCTGGAAAAGCCCATGGACAGAGGAGGCTGGCAGGCTACAATCCATGGGGTTGCAAAGAGTCAGACAGACTGAAAGGGAGATGCACACACAGTTAATTACAATGTAACATAAGACTTCCCATCTTAACTACTTTTAAGCATACAGTTCAGTGAAGTCCATTCACACTGTTGTGCAGCTATCACCACCAAGTCACTGTCTTTTGACCTTCTATGGTGAGCTTTCCACACAGAACACTTTTATGTCACTGGATTTCTGAATAAGAAGGAAAAGCCAGAATAATGTAATGATTTTTGGGAAACTCAGGTTATAGATTTTATATGTTATGTCATACTTAGAAAGACAATCCTCATTCCAAGATTATATTTTAAAAATTCTCTGAGATCTCTTCTGGTATGTCTATGGCTTCATTTAAAAAAAAAATTTCACTTTTTAATCCTTCAGGAATTTATCTGGTATGAAGCAGGAGAAAAAGATCCCACTTTATTTATATTTTAACGCAATAGGAATTATATTTGCAACTAGACAAAATTCATTTTAAATCCATTGGGTGGGGGAGAAAAGGCAAGGAAAAGAAGCCAGGAAAATTCTGGAAAAAAAAAAAAAAGTACAAAGGTACTGGTTGGGGTGTGGAGGATTAGTGTTATGAGTAATTCTAACTATTCTAAATTTACAGTAATTAAAGTAAAATAGTTCTCAGTGTTTAAACTGATTGAACTATGGAATGAAATAGAATGAGAACTTAGAATATAGTGCAAAGGTATAAATTTTTTGCCATCTTTATCATGTTGAGTATTCCTACCCCAAAATATGGCACATCTTTTCATTTGTTCAAATCTTCTGATAGAGATACAATCTTAGAATGAGAACAACTTTCATCTCCCCACCACCCTCCTCTCTGCTGATAAGGGCTAGTGAAAAGTTACTCATGGAGACTTCATTTGGGGTCTAAATGTTTTTTTTCAGAGTCATTTCTAACATATTGAATTTCTCAGGTTCTCTACATAATGTGGAAAGCTGTGATCAAGTCTGATTTCATCAGACAGTGCATGCTCAGTCGTGTCTGACTCTTCCGGCCCCCATGGACTATAGCCCACCAGGCTCCTCTGTCCATGGGATTTTCCAGGCCAGAATGCTGGAGTGGGTTGCCATTTCTTCCTCCAGGGGACCTTCCCTCCCAGGGATCAAACCTGAGGCTCCTGAATCTCCTGCACTGGCAGGTGGATTCTTTTAGCACTGAGCCACAGAATTGTACCGTATTTCCATAGTCTGGGCTCAAAACCAATACTACGCATTAGAGATTAAACAGTAGGTGTCGGGTGCTGGCAGATTTCTTTAAGGGTCCCTGAAGCCACTCTGGGTCTTGATTTAACTTGGAAAGTGAGAATGACAGCTAGATATTACCACCTACTCCTCAGTATTAACAGCCACCGATCTCAAAGATGGGGTTTCAAGTTACCAGGAGTGTTGGTCCAGAACAGCAATGTCCAAATGAAAACATGATGAGTCACATCTATAAACTAAAACTGTCTAGTATCCACACAAAAAAAAGGTAAAAAGAAAAGAGATGAAATTAAATTTAATATTTTAACCCAATAACCAAAAATGATTTCAACATTAATAAATATAAAAATTATTAATGAGATATTTAACACTTTTTCATACTAATTCTTGGAAGCCCTGAGTGTATTTCACATTTATAGCACACCTCAACTTGGACTAGTCACATTCACATGCTCAACAACCACATATGGCTTTTGGCTACCACAGTGGAGAACATAACACTAGAAGACGGTAACAAGAGACTTCTCTGGTGGTCTAGAGGTTAAGATTTTCCCTTTCAACGCAGGGGGTGCAGGTTCCATCTCTGATTGGGGAGCTAAGACTCACATGCCTTTTGGCCATAAAACAAAAGCAATATTGTGACAAATCTGAAAAAAACCCCTTTTAAAACGGTCCATATTAAAAAAAAAAAAAGAAGAAGAAGAAAAAGAAAGAAAAGAAAATGGGAATGAAAGAGAAAAATTGCTTAATTTAGTAGAAATCCAGAAACTCTAAGATGGGAAATACACTATCTCAAAGGTCTGGAACAGACTTACAAAATCACTAGTTAGTCCTAATATTCACTTGCTATTTGAATCTCTATTAAGGGGCCATGGAGACTAGTGCTTGACCAGTACTTCCAGGAACGAGATCACTGCTTCCTAATGCTAACCTGTCTATTGGGATGAGGTGGGGGGAGGCATTTTAACATCAAAAATTCCTTGCCAAGGGCACAAGGAGATTGGTTGATGGTGGTCTGAAGAGCTCAGGTGGTCTGGGCTAACCTTAAGGGGTTAGGGAGGTTAGGAAGTATTGGGAAGTTTAGTAGGAAAAAAAAAAAAAAGACTGTAGGTTGGACAGAATAGAAACTGTTATACTGAAGGCTGGGGCTGGATAGCTGGTTAAAATCGTCAGGTACACTGCCACAAAAATAACAGGGAAAACAACTGTATATATGCTAACTTCATTCATCTGAAAATACAATAATTTGGAGAATAACCCGAATTATCATAAACTTTCAAAATTTTCACAGTAAAACACAACTGGGATATAAATTAATGAAGGAGATCATTTGTATTAGACCTGTATTACAAATAACAGTATCCTACATGATAAAGAAAGAATTCACTTCAGATTCAAAAACCAAAAGCCATTTCAGTCTCAATCTCTATCTCGATTATAACATTTTCCTTATTCAAAAACACCCTAGAAATCAGAGACAGAAAGCAAATTTTCCCCACAAATTCAGTAAAAAACGACGCTGCCTGAATCTTGAGGGATTCCGACTGGATGACCTTTGAAATAATACATTTTTGCTATAGACGTACTTCTTCGGTTTCTTACCACTGCCCACCCGCCCACCCAGCCTCCTAGGAAATGAAACGGTCTACTTTTCCCGGCCACCTTCCCCCCCGCCCCCCGTTCCCCGCCCTTCCCGATGCTTCCCCAAGGCAGGGGAAAGGTGCGTCTTCTCTAGGGCTCCTGCCAGCGCCTCCCAGTCCCACTGGCCAGCAGCCGGGGAAACGACGCGCCCTGGACATCCATTAACGTTTTTATACTACACTGTGCCCCCCAGCCCGAGAGTCTCCAGATTGTTTACAGCGGCCCCACGCCCCCCGACCCGCGCCACACTGTCAACCGCTCTTAGGTGGAAAATTTGGGACTAGAAACTCGGCCCACCAACCCACCTCCCTCCCGCCTACACAAAACCGGCTACAACACCCCACCTCCGGCCGCCGAAGTAGCTTTCATCACACGATCTGGGGCGCAGTATTTTTTTTTTCCCCCCGAGAAAACAAGCGTCCCAAGGAAAAAAAAATTCAAACTACCCTCGCGGGCCAATGGGAAAGAAAAGAGAGGAGGGAGGAGCCAGCGGGGCGGGGCGGGCGCCAGGGCTGGTACCGCAGGGGATGCGTAAAAACACGGCGGGCGCACGGTTTGGGTTTTTTTTTTTTCCTCCAAAACTAGCTAAAAGCCCGAGACTCCGCCCGAAGCTGCAGCCTCTCGGATCCACCTTAAATCTTCAGTGGACTCGGCGCCGGGGTCAGTGGGCGCAGCCAATGCCAATCAAGTTTACAACCACCAGCACAGGAGGGGGGAAAAAAAGAGAGGAAAAAAAATAATCTGCAAATTCTCGGGTCTGCACACACACTCGCGGGGAGGCACGCACACATGTCCACAAGCACACAAAAGACAGGAGCGGGTGGGGGCCGGGTGCCAAAGAGGAAAGGGGGACGTGTCCGCAGAACTCTCGCTCGACGCGAAGCGCCCGTGGCCCGGTGCGCTCGGGGAAGGCGCGCGGGAAGCGCGGCCCGGCCCGAGCGCCATGATGGTGGCCGCGGTTCGGAGCCCATTTTTTTCTGGCGGGGGAGCTGCAATGATGCAATCCCCCGGCCCCGCGGTCCCCCGGCTGCGCGCCCTTCTCCCGGCCTTTTCTTCGCCTTCCTTTTGAGGCGCGTCGATGTTTCGCGCCCAGCCCGCCTCTACTCCTTTTTGTACTTTTCACTTACTGATTCCTGCCTCCCTCTTGTGTGTGTTCCCACGCGGGACAGGCCCAGTACGCGGAGAGCACCACCATCCCCCGCCCCCCACTCCACGGGGCCTCGAATTGACGTGTGAAGGCTACACTTTCGGTTCTGCCGGGTCCCGGCTGGCGCTGACCCCACCCTGCCCCACCCCCACGCAAGCCGAGATTCGAGCGGTGCCACCCGCCCCCATGCCGACACCCGGGGGAAGGGAGGGTCAAGCTTGACTGTCGACCCTCTTGCCCTCTCCCACTGCGCAGGATTTTTACTTTAATTTTGGCCGGGAGGGAGGGGAGCGAGCATAGGGTGTGGCCCAGGTGAAAGACTTGGCAAACTTAAAAAAAAAACTCATAGTCTGGAAAACAGATAGCAGATCCTAGATGAGCTTTTAAAACACTTTTTTTCCCAATCAGAAAAAGCTTCAGAAGAACAAGTGTCTACGCTAACAAGGGTGAAGATGAAATGGCGAAGGCAACGTTCCCCGGCATCCGGGAAAGGTCCCGGCGCGCGGCCGGTGGGCGCACCGTGGCCTGAAAGGCCGCGCGCCCCGCTCCCCTTCTGTAGATTTCCACGGTCCCCTTCGTCTCCAATCACGCCCCTGGACCCACAGTTTCCTAGTTTTCCCCTGCCCTGCCCTGATCCCCTTCACTGGGCAGCGGGGATGGGACTGGGGAACTTGGCAGAGCGGGTGTAAGCGAGGAAGAGACCCCCGCGAGCGGCAGCGGCGCTCGGCCCCTTTAGCGCGCGGCTGCGGCCCTCCTGGGCCGCCGGCGAGCCGAGAAGCCTTTCGAAATGCGCGGGGCTGCGGATCATTGGAGCCTGGGGTGGGGGTGGGAGCGGACTGCTGCCCTGGAGGGTCCACGAATTCGGAAAGGTTCTCCCCTCCGCTCACATCTCCCCAGCGCCCTGGAGTTGACGGGGTACTGATAGGCAGGGTCTGATTGTGGAGAGGAAGGGGGGTTTTCGCTTCTTTCTGAGCCCAGAGGGGAGATGATGAGAGAGGCAAGTTTCGGAGAAACCGCCCAGCCCAGCTGCGCGGGCCGAGGCGCAGCCGCCGTTCACGGCCTGCGGGTGCCCGGGGCGCGGGAACTGCGCGCAGCGATCCGGGAGGTGCGGGAGCCGCCGGTAGCAGATGAGGAGCTAGACTTGATAGTCTTTTCTTGCCGAGGCTCGGGTCAGCCCGACCCCGCAACTGCCGCGGCGGGCGACCGTAGGGCTGCGGCTCAGGGCGGAGAGACCACGGCGCGGTGGCCCGAGTAGCGGGGTGGGGGGTGCCTCGGCCGACGGCCGCATCCCCTCGGAGCGACGCCCGCGGCGGGCCAGGCAGCCCGGGGTCGGGGAGAGGACGGTCAGAATCTCGGGGACACGTTCAGAGACTTGACGCAGAACGGGCGAAGGACCGACACGATGACTTTAGGGGCTGCGTTCCTGTGAACGTGCCTGGCGCGGCGAGCATCCACTTCTTTCTGGCCCTGTACTCCTAAAACGCAATCTCTAAAAATTCGGATTAACGATGCCTCTTGGGGAAAGAAACGGGGGTGGGAGGTAGAAGCAGCTTTTAGAAGAGGATTTTTGCCCCTCATCTGTTAGAAACACGTTTTAAAGTACTCTTTTTGGCTCAGAGAGACTTTACTTCATTATTTCCTGACTCTCCACTCCTTCCTCCCCATTTTGAATTGTTTTTCTTGCTTTCTCAGTCTCTTCCTGAAAAACACCCTGCCTTCGTGTTTTGAATAGAATCACAAAAACACCTTTAGTCTTTAATTAAAATAATGCCCCAACTTGGAAGATGTGGCCCAGCCACCAAAGGACCTATTTTTCCCTTCCCGGCAGTCGCAGACAGACAATCCTTTTTTTTTTTTTTGGATAAGCAATTTCGGGTCAAAATAAGCTGAAATTATCTTAATTTATTGCCCCCTTTGAGGTGCAATAAATTAAATGCAACTATTCAAGAGAAACTATTTAATCCAAATCCAGATTTTTGCGATTTAACCATTTGCAGATTCCTAGAAAAAATAATTTACTTTTACACCTTAGCCACATTTTCTAAGAGAATTTTAAATTAGAGGGATCATCTTAGTAAATTTTACTTTAAGATGCTGTTTAACTTTTTTTATTTAAATAATAAATAACTTTGCTATGTGGATATGGGACCCTCGAACCCTCAGATTGGGTATTCAGATTAACCAGTTTTAGGTTGTATAGAGTGTAACCAGGAAATGTAGAAGTTGAGGAATTGGTGTGTGATGGCCAGTTCAATCTGAAGGATACCTGTTCTATCTAAATTAGTGTGGAATGCACGCCCCCTTCTAAAGGACCTATATACCTGAATATTTTGGGAGAGAGGTGTAGTTTAGAGGGTCTGAACAACTGCTCTAGCTCCTTACAACATTGTGTGTGTGTAAATACAGAATTTAGAGAAGTCACCATGTTAGTTTCATTTTCAACCCTGCAAGTGTGTGATCAGTCTACACTTATGTAAGAATTTTTGGTTTTGACACATTCATATTCTAGAAGATATAAATATTACCATCTTATTAATATGAAAAGGTGACTTTCCCACTTTCCACTTCTAAAGTTTTGTCCACCCATATAGAACTAAGTGGAAAAGCTTGACTACTACATTCGGTCCTACATAAACATCATCTGAGTGGTAGGCCTGAGTTATCTAGGTATTTGCCACTTCGTATTACATTTGTGGAAATGACTAGAATGCTAAGTCAAACACCTCAAGCTTAGTAAGGTATATTTACATACAGTTCAACTCAACGAATAGCTCTGGAAGTTTTCTTTATTGATTACTTGATGTGTAACAATAATTGGCATCTTTTTCACACATTACAAAAAATTATACTTGGCTCAGTATGCAACCTTTTAAGCATAGCCATATTATTTAACAGAAGAACAGAAGAAGGGGAAAAACCTACTCTACCCGATACAGCATTTACAAATGCACAAAACATGCCACTTTGGCTTGTATATTGTCTAGATTAAAAAAAAAATTCTCTTTTTAACATAAATAAGTTAGTATAATTTTCAGTGTCTTTACAGAGTTATGTACACAGGTACACTTCAAATGGTTTTGTTTCATACACATACACAGGCAATGTAAAAATACTGTTTAAAGATGTAGTATCCATTTCGCCAACCCACGGGTGCTTTTCTCTATATGCACTTTCCTTTAAAAATACCACTATCCTTTGGACAAATTAAGAAACAGAATGAGAAGCTGTAAATTAAAAATTATTTCATTATTTTTTATGTCAAGTTACTTACAGATCTTTAAAAATATCCAAGGATTTAGAATTATTTTGACTGTGCCTACACACCCTGAAGTGAAAAGAAAATTAAGAAATGTTCTCAAAATTCTGATAAAAATTAAATGGTCAATTCTGAGCATTCAGAACACTCCCCACACACATGCCAGAGTACCCAGAGGTACCTGGAGTGATTACCAGACTGATGAATACTGGTAAATTCCAATTGTAAGGGAGACTAGTGGGGAGCACTGAGGTTTTTTTTGTTGTTGTTGTTTTTTAAAGCCATTTGCTACCACATAACGGAATCATCAGAGCTCCCAAATGAGAAAAAAAACTTCATGTAAAAATAAATAGCAATTATCTGCAGCCAGTGTTCAAATTTGGGTTTTTTAAATGAAGTATCAGTTTTCATTGAAAGGGACATTACATCTTTAAAGAAAATAATTCAAACCCTTCCCCCAAACTGCTTCTCTTCATGCAAGTCAAATATTTTTGTCCTTGCTCTAAATCGAAGCAAGCTCTTAATACCCACCCCATGCCAATTCCTCAGTACCCCCCCGACCCCCCTTCCCCAAAGTTTATGTGCTACATAAAAAGTAAAAACTATATACACAGGTAGTACAATGAAGCAAATAAGGAAAAACCTAATTGCACAATGCTACATCCAACGCTTTTAGAGGCAGATGATTTAAGAGTGCCTAAAACTTTAGTGTTATTAAGTCTGTTGCTGTTCAGTGCTTGTAAAGGATGTCCATTCTTGGAGTCAGCGATATGTATTCCAAATTTTTAATTTATATCTTCCTTGCTTCATCAAGCAGTGATGTATCTGATAAACAAGGAAACATACTCTTAGTTCTGCAAAAGAAACAAGGAGAAAGAATTAGAAGAAAAGGCACTAGAAAAACAATGCCAATATATTACCGGAATTATTTTGTTAGTTTTAGCTGGGAAATACCTGAGCAATGGGAAAGAACGAACATACTAAAAGCTGGTGACTAGAGTCATCTCCATCCAACATTTCTCTCACTGGCTTTTCACTCTCCCCTGTGCTACAGGCTTTTGTCTAGAACAGCAGTTTTCAACAGAGGGTAATTTTGCTGCCTGCCCTCGCCACCCTCCCACCCCCGGGGGGACATTTGGCAATGTCTGGAGACATTTTTGGTTGTCACACTGGGTATGACTGGAGAGGTTTCTACTGGCATGTGCTTCAAGAGATCAGGGATGCTGCCAGAACATTCTACAATGCCCGGGACAACCTCCCTCAACAAAGAATTATTCGGCCCCAAATGTCAGCAGTGCAGAGGTTGAGAAACCCTGGTCTAGAGAATTGGGGTCAAAGATACTGAGAAAGAACAGACATGGGAAAATTCAGAAACCAATAACACTTAAGAGTAGCAAAATTTTCTGTTTGAAAAATAACTGGCAATGATATTTATAAAGGCTCTCCAAAGAAAATTCTATTCACTTTTTTTTTTTTTTCTCAAAATCTTCTAGTCTTAGTCATATGTAGAAATATACACACGAATGCTTATGAATAGGTCCTTACTACGATTTCCTGTATTCTCTGAACTGGCAATATTTACTAACAAGTGCTTCTCGGTAGGTGAGAATGGAGCCAGATCAAAATTCAACAGGTCTGATTTGCTCATCTGACGACTTATGCCGCAAGTCACAAACCAAGAGCCGCAGGTGTTAGGGTTACTTCAGAAATCATTTTCATCCAATTTCCCTACTTCATATATATAAGCTGTGATGTAGAGGTTTCATAGCACTGTTTTATATAAGCTCTGAAAAATATCACATATATGTAGCCAAATCCTATATATGACACTGATTTAAAAACACAACAAACTTGAACCTCACCTTCATCCTTTTTTAAAATTTTTATAAATGAGGATTTTAAAAATTAGCGTAAACATTTCTTAGGATCTCTTTATATGCTAGGCTAGTGAGAGTGGAGAGAGAAAGAAGGACATAGTTAGAATAAGTTTACAAACTATGAATATGTGTAGTTTGATCCTTAAGAAGACCAATCCATGTAAAGCTGGGGGCTGATTATTCAAATTAGCTTTTCATGTTGATCATATTTTAGTAAATGGCAGAAATCTCCACTTCTAATGTTGGGGGTACACCTACCCCTGCCAGCCCCGATAACTACTCTCCATTTCCTCTACAAGCACCCAGCTTCTCCTGTTATAGCATGATTAGCATACACATGCTGACGTGTTCCTGGATTGCTTACTCTGGCAGAGTCACTCTAACTTCTGCTTTGCAACTTCAGTGTTATCAGAAATTCCGCAGGAACCTTAGTATTTTTGAGCCTTCCATTTCAGTTTTATTTTTTTAAACACACAGGTTCCTTCTCCATCCTCCAAACTCATCAGAAGCCAGAGAGTGTGAGAGCATATGAAAATGATAAAGACAAAAGCAAGTCATATATTTCTGTCACATTTCTAAATATTTGATTATCCAGATATGAACCACTTTTTCAGTGAGGAAAAGTGCCTCACTTTTCCCTCAAAGTTTGAATTAAATCATTTATTTGCCATTTTTGCCCACGTAGAGCTCAAAATCTGTTACTGAGTCAACGTGGTCCTCTGGGAGATGAATTCTCATGAAGTGGGAGGGAGGCAGACCCCTGCTCTTGGTCAGATGGAAAAAGAACCTATTGTTCTGGACATGTTTTGATGGCACCTTCAGGGAACTGACCTTCCTACTCACGGAGCCTTGGTTACAAGAACTTGCCTGGGACACTTGCTCTGATCAGTTGGTGCTTCAAAGAAAAATAACCTCAGGAGGTGAAAACTGGGAAGAACTATAGTACCACCCCACTGATTCCCAGTCTTCCCCATTCCTACTTTTTTGTCCTCCCAAAGCATAAAACAAAAGCCCCCAAGTTTTCATCTGCCAGCCCCCACTGAGATCGGGTTATCTTGGGGCTTGAAAGCCCACGAGTTCCTGCAACCCAACTGGGGTGTCACTTATTTGCTCCAAGTAAGTCATCAACGCACCGAGTGGTTTACGTCTGACGCCTTCTTAGGCCAGGCTTCTTGGGCGTCTGCTCCACTGAACCGGCGTTGGGGGAACCGTCTGAAACATTTTCTTCTGTTCTGTTGGCTCTTTTGTTTTGAGGAGAGGAATCTAAGGGCAAGAGGGAATTTTAAAAAAGAACACACACAAACAATCTTTATTAGAAAAAAACAATGGCCGACAGAAGTGAGCCCAAAAGTCAAGGGACAAAAAACCCACCACCTCCACCCACAATCTTGGGTCCGTCATTCCCAGTGGCCTTTAAGGGCACAAGATGAAATTGTTTTCACATAACAGAAAGTGTATTTTCTACGCTTCAAAGCTCTCTCTCCAAAGCGAAGAAGGAGGCAGTTGATAAACATCCCAACGTTGTCACATACCTACCGCTGTCTAGCTGGGAGGAGCCGCGATGTTTTCAGTTAGAGAAATGATCAGATAACACAATCTCAAGCTTCTGACTTAAAAGTCATAAACAGACAAGCAAGCAACTAAATAAACAGCATGTACTCATGTACCTCAAAGTAGGAAAGTGCGCTCCCCCCCCCCCCCTCCGCCCCAAAAGCTAAGTCAGAACGCGCTGAAAAGAAAGCTGCGGTTAAAGACCCTCAAGCAGGGAAAGGAGCGCGGCAAACAGAGACAGACATTTTAGGCATCGAAAAGGGTCATTACCATCTGCGGCAGGTCGCTTCCTTATCCCAGGGCACTGCTCCGCTAACCCGGTCTGGCTGTCCGGGGCATCAGTCTTCTGATCGACCAAATGCGTGTCCTCTGGGTTTGCCTGAGACCCAAGTAAAGGCACCGCCGGGCGGGCCCCGCTGGCATCCTGGCCTTCCTGCGACGGCACCTTGCAGGCGCCTTTGGGTGGCCGCGGGGGTCTGTAGTAGAACTCGGGCAGGTTGCCCTTTTCTACCTCCTGCCACTCGTACTTGCCCTCCAGGGGCTTGTGATTCTGAAAATCAAAATTCCACTTGCGCTGGCTGGCCTCTTCCATGTCTCTGCAATGCTTCTCCAAGTCCCGGGTTAACTCTTCGTGATTGACCGGGCCAAAGAGGTTTCTGCAAGCCGAGGGCTTGGGGTACTCCGCCTGTCTGGCGTCCATCCGCTCCAGGCTCGGGCTCCCGTTAGACACTCGCACGTTTGACATCTTCCTCCCAGGGGGTGGGGTGGGGGTGGGGGGTCTCGGCGACTGAGGCTCTTGCGCGCGCTCTCTCTCTCTCGCCAAACAAAACCGAACAAAACAAAACGCCCCGACCCAGCCCGAGCCCCTCTTTATAAGCCCTGCGCCGGCCCCTGGAGCCAAGAGAAACAAACGCGAGCCGAGTCAGCGCCCGAGCGTCTAGGCGCGCACGGGGCTGGGGGAGGGGGCGAGGGGCAGCCCCCCGGGGCCAGGCAGCCCCGATCCCGGCCGATCAAGCGGGAGGGCGGGGAGCGGAGGGGAGGGGAGCCGAGCGCCGCCGAGACAGGAGGGGGCAGAGCCGCTCCGAGTCCGGGCCGCCGCGAGCCCGCGGGTCCCGCCGCCCGAGCGCCCTCTCCAAACCTTGCGGGCGTCGCGGAGTCGCGGAGCGGCGAGAGAGTGAGCCCAGAGGAAAGCGGGGAGGAAGGAAAAAAAACACCCCCGAAAAGACGAGCCCCCTTTTTGGAGTTGCCCAATATGGCGGTGGAAGGGAGGCTGACGAAGGAGAAGATGATTGACACCGCGAGTCTATTTAAACAGAGGAGGAGATCATTGGTCGCGGCGCCGGGAGCCGCCCCGCCGAGGCTGGCGAGCTCGGCCTTAAGGTGGCCCCGCCGCGCCTCCCCGCCTCCTGGGCGCGCCGCCGCCGCCGCCGAGCGCGCGGCCGGGACCCGGGGCTGGTCGCGTGACTGCGGGAGGCGCACGGCTTGCCAGCAGACCTGCTCCGGCTGGCCTAGGAGAAATTACAAATAAGACAAACGAGCTCGCCAAACGGCCGGGGAGCCGGGGAGGGGCCTGGGCAGCGGGGCTGGCCGGCGGGTGTTCTGATCCCGGGCGCTGCGCGGACCCGCGCGCCACTGCTCCGGAGCCCCGACCTCCCCGGCTCCTCGCCCGGGAAAGCGGCGGAGAGTTCCAAGGTGCTTGGCCGCCGGTGGTGGTACCCTTGGCTGGCGATCTTGGTTTCGCTGCACTCGCCGAGCGGGGGATGGGGGGACGCAGGGTGGGAGCTCGGCCCCCTAGCTGGGCTCTCCCCCGGGGGCCCCCAATCGCTCACACGGCGGGGGAGGCGGGGAGCCCCTCGGCCTGGGTGCCTTAAGCTGGGGGTGAGCAGTGGTTAGTTCAGCCTTAACCTAGAAGTCTTTGCTATTTCTAGGGGAGGCTAGGGGCTTAGCGGAGAAGCCTAGGAGGACGTCTTTCTGTAAATTACCCTGGAATAGATGCAGTCTTTATCATGTATTCTGAACCCAAGGTCTCTCTCAATAAAAAATAAGAAAGGATTGCAAGATCAAAAAGTCAACTGATCTCCCAAGTCCCTAATAAACTTTGTAGCTGTCTCAGACACATTCAGTTTAAAAAAAAAAAAAAGCAAGGTTAAATCCCTGGCCCAGGTTCTTGCCTCCCAAGTACAGTTCACTGACGCGGGCTGCGTGTGGGAACTCGTCTCCTCTTTGTATTTTTCAATTCTTTGCCGGGTTGTAGCAGTTTCCTCTACCTGAGTCCAGCCGCCAAACACAACAGCTTCTTCCTTCCTCCACCCTTCTCTCCCACCAGACTTAACTTCTTGGAACCCACCCAGAACACCATTCAGATGCAAGTGAGTGACGCTTTTAAAGGGCGGCGGGTCTTCTAAGAGTGAAAGGAATCGGAAAGTCCGGATTGCGAAGTGATTTCTAAAGCAACCACAACCGTGTCTTCACGTCTGAGATTGTTCGGTTGGTCAGAAAGTTCGTTCGGATTTTTCCAGGAGATCCTACGGAAAAGCCCAAACGAGCTTTTTGGTCAACCCAGTATTTCGGCATTTCTCTGCTCCCCTTTGCAACCTGAAATTTACCTAACAGTGTGCTCCTGAGCAAGGTGATGGAAGTTAAAACAGGATGGACAGGCTGTTATATCTGAAACAAAGGGTCTTTAACTGCCCTCCCTATCCTCCTTTTGTTCTGGATCAAAGTTACACATTTTACTGGAAAGTAATCTCCGGTTCTGACAGTGCCCAACAGCAATTGTGCACAACAGTTTTATTAGGCATCTATGCTACAGGTAAGTTTGACATTTAACTTGTTTTCTTAACCCACATAGTATTTGCCCACTTTGTGTGCCTTCCTTGCTTCAGACACTCCAGAATGTAGGAGTTAGGAGGAACCTTGGAAACCCTGTGGTTCAACCTTCTCTTTTAACCATTGAGGAAACTGAGACTCAAGAGAGGTTTCTCTGGGTATCACCCAGAGTGATTCTCCTATCTATAGTCTGCAGGTCCTCCTCTCCTATAAATGATTCAAAATGGCTCCTTCTCATGCTCTGGGCTGCTTGCAGCTGTTTCCTTGATGTGGCCTGTGGTCCCTGATATTTAAGTAGGACTGTTACTGGCCTTTGGTATGACCTTGCACTTAATATGACTAAAATGCAGATTCCAAAGGGGCAGGGTGAGACCCAGAGAGCAGCGAGACAGTGCTTTCAAAGGCCAGACTTCCTACCTGATGGAGAGAAAATATTTCATCTGGCATCTAAGTAAAAGGTCTCATCTTCTTACTTTATTTTAGGTCGAATGCCCCCACAATTTACTGAATTGGAGAAGATGGAGAAGAGGGACAGAAAAATTAGGGTAGGTCTCAATACCCCACTCCTGAAATTATAGATTATTGTTGTTGAAATCTTTACACAGATGTTGGACTACACCAAAATTCTGTATTCTATATGAACATAAATTCAGATGCATAAGTACACAACTACCACATCTATGTAAATGGAGACATTCTAGATTATTACACCTTGCCACAGATGTTTGGTTTTATTCGTGGAATTAATATCTTCCAGAAAAGTAAAAAATGGATATTTTCATCCCCTATGCACCCTGAATATTTCTTTAATTAGTATGTAGGACCACCATTTTGTCGCTTTGTTAATCTTGAAAACCAAACGGGTCACAGTGACGCCACCTTAAGACGTCTGGCTGCCAGCAGAAAGGCTGTGCTTACTCCGACCTTGCTATGATCTAAAGTGTTTTGTTTACAGTCAAGTCACCGGAGAACTGCGGGGCAAACAGTGAGAGGGCAGGCGTCTGCTGTAGTAGCGACGAAGCGTGAAAAAAATACGACGGAGTCCCCGAGGGAAGAGAACCCGGAGCTGTGAGCGCCATCCTCCTGTGGAAAGTAGGCGGCGGCTTTAAAAGACTGAGCCCGGGAGAAGAATTTCCAATAAACAGCCTAAAGGAGGAGCCTGGGGAGAAGACAGAAAGTTACACTCGCGCTGCTCTGAAAAAGGGGGTTCGGCTGCCCCCAAGACCCAGAATCTCGTCCTGGGTGATGTTTTTGTTGTCAGTTTCCCTCTTGGTAGTTTTCTCCTTAGAGCTGAGAAGTGGCCCATAAGCCACCCAAGATTTGTGTGTGTCCTTTAACAGCTTAGGAGAGAGACGAAGACCAATTTTACTTAAAAGAAAACACCTGTGTGGTAGCCGAATGTCCCGGCGGAGCGGCTGAGCAAGCTCGCCTCCCAGGTGCAGTTCCTCGCAGGGGGAAGTCAAGCAGCCCCCAAAACTTCTGCGAAGGCGCACGCTTCCTGGCCCCATTGCCCCTCCCACCTCGAGCACAAGATTTTAATCCTTCCTCGAGGATGTTTACGGTGAGGCGACGCTCGCTCAATTTCACAATGCTCCTAAACTGACATATTTTTAGAGTTTGGAAATTTCACAGTCTGTTTCTGACCCTTTTTATTCAATTTAATAAATACTTATTGAGCATCTTCTATTAATTTGCTTATTCTTTCTTTCTACAAATATTTATTGAGTGCCTTGATATCCGAGACTCTGGGAATACAGAGGTAAACGAGAAGATTTACACTAGGATGGCCGCTTACGCTCTAGTGGGGGGAGAGGAGACAGAAAATAAACAATACATGGGTGAAATATACATACCGCGGAAGGAAGTGATACATGCTATGGAGAATAACAAGAGGAGGGGGAAAGAGAGCGTTGTGAGGTCCCAGTGTGACTAGTGTGGTCCAGGAAGGCTGCATTGAGAGAGGGCCCTTGGAGAGATGCTCTGAGGACTCGAGAGAGAGCAGCCATGTAGTGTCCCCATAAAGGGGACAGCAGAGGACTTCCCTGGTGGTCCAGCGGCTAAGACTTCTTCCAGTGCAGGGGGTGGGGGTTCCATCCGTGGGGGGAGAGCTAAGATCCTACCTGCCTCCTGACAAAAAAGAATAATAATAACACTAAAACATAGAAGCAATATTGTAACAAATTCAAAAGACTTAAAAAAATGTTTTTTTAAATGGAGGATGGAGAGGAACAGCAAACACAAAAGTTCTGAAGTGTGATTTTGTCTTCAAGGAACAAAGGGGAGAGAGGAGGGAGTAACAGCAGCAGCACCTGCTCAAACAAAGCGAGGTAGGCCTATGCAGGGTTTTAATCCACAACTGAGTGACAGGGGAGGCCACTGAAGCAGTAGGAGGTTCTAAGCACTGGGATGCTGTCCTCTCACCATGGGTAAGGTATTCCCCAAGGTGGTATTCTCAGCAGTGTGGAGAATGGAAGGATGAGGAAGTCACAATTCTTGCCTTTTAGGGAGTATTCATCCTAGAAGGCTTCCCTGGTGGCTCAGACGGTAAAGAATCTGCCTGCAATGCAGGGGACCAGGGTTCGATTTCTGGGTCAGGAAGATCCCTTGGAGAAGGGAATGGCTACCCACTCCAGTATTCCTCCTTGGAGAATCCCAAGGACAGAGAAACCTGGAGGGCTACTGTCCATGGGGCCGCAAAGAGTCAGACACGACTGAGCGACTAACACTTTCATCTTAGATAAGGAGACCACCCTCTGCACAGAAACTCCATAGATAGAAAGCAAAATATGGAAGAACTCTGTTCAAAGATGGAGTACAAAGGAGAGAGAAAGAGGAAGCTGTCAAGGAGGTGATATGAGTCAGATCTTGAAGAATGAGAAAGTGCCCTTGGAGAGATGCTCTGAGGACTCAAGAGAGAACATGAAAATTATAAAGATGTATTGGCAGGGGTGGTAATTGGGGGTTGGGATCAGACAGTGGCAGGCATGGGGGTGACATGCTAGTGAAAAAGTCTGCTTTATTGAGTAAGCAAAGGAGCTTTTGGTGAAGAGAATAACATGATCACTGTTCAAACATGTTTCCTGACCAAGAGCAAGCCTGTGCCCTGAGAAACAGAGTCTAGGGACAGAGCCAAATGAAAGCTGGGTGGACAGTCCCATTATGGTCTTAATTGAAGGGGAACTGAGTTTTGCACAGAGCACAGATGTGAGGCAAAAGGGTAGAGCGTGAGCCACAAGACCAGAGAAAGAGGGCTTGGAACAGAGAACAGGAGGCTGTCTGGTGTGAGCTACTGAGTTACAAAGGCATAGCTGCAGATACTTTGTATGCAGTGATCACCACCTTGACCAGGAGTGGAGGTAACAGTTAAGGGACCCAAGCTGCATAGATGTGGAGTCTAGAAATGGAGACAGATGTAGAGGACAAACTAACAAGGGGGTGGGGGGGTGAGAGGAATTGGGAGATTGGGATTGACATATATACACTGTTGATACCATATATAAAATAGATAACTAATGAGAACCTACCTACAGCTTAGGGAACCCTACTCAGTGCTCTGTGGTGACCTAAATGGCAAAGAAATCCAAAAAAGAGGGGATATGTGGATACGTGTAGCTGATTCCGTTTGCTGCACAGTTGAAGACAACATTGTAAAGCAACTATACACCAATAAAATTTTTTAAGTTATTTATTTATTTGGCTGTGCAGGGTCTCAGTTGTGATACTAGGGAATCTTTGATCTTTAGTTGCAGCCCTCAGAATCTAGTTCTCTGACCAGAGATTGAACCTGAGCCCTCTGCATTGGGAGCATGGAGTCTTAGCACAAGGACCACCAAGGAAGTACCTCTAATAAAAATTAATTTAAAAAATTTGGCAACACAGAATTGTAAAGTAAAATAAAAAATAAATAAATTTTAAAAAATAAAAAAATAAAAAATAAAAAATTTGGGACCATGTGCTCCCAATGCAGGGGGCCCAGGTTCGATCCCTGGTCCGGGAACTAGACCCCAAATGCCACAACTAGCAGTTTGTATACTACAACTGAAAATTCTCTGGGGCCACATCAATACATGTTTTTTTTTTTTTTAATTAATTAAAAAATTAAAGGGCCCCAAGCTGTCTTGGACAGTCAGATATTTGGGTTCAGAAATGGCATCTGACAGCAGAGTATAGGGTGGTTGTGATGAGCATGGAGGCACTGACATAGGGAGGTGACTTTGAAGGCTGATTGCAGTTGCTCAAGCAGGAGGTGTGTGTGTGCCAAGTCACTTCAGGCGTGTATGACTCTTTGTGACCCTATGGGCTGTAGCCCACGAGGCTCCTCTGTCCTGGGATTCTCCAGGCAAGAATATTGAAGTGGGCTGCCATGCCCTCCTCCAGGGGATCTTCCTAGCCCAGGGACTGAACCCATGTATCTTGCATCTCCTGCACTGGCAGGCGAATTCTTTACCACTAGTGCCAGCTGGGCAGCCCAAAGAAGAGATACAAGGGCCTTAAGCTGTGGCCCAGAGGAAGGAATGGAAAACAAGGAATGAATGTGGGTTTGCTTAGGTAGTCAGAACAGATACGAGGGCTGGTGAAAGATGGAGAAATGGGGGATGACTTTGAGGGTAATTGAGAGAATGGTGCCATTAAATAACAGAAGTAGCACAAAGGGAGGATGCAGCAGAGACGGCTTGCTGTCCGCCAAATTCCATTCTCACCTTCTTCCTCAGTATCAGAATTGTAACCAGGCATACAGCTGCCCAGCTACGTTAAATTTCCCACCCTCCTTTGTAGTTGGATGTGTCTGATGATAGGTATTTTCCAGCAGAATGTAGGAAAAAGTGATATGTGTTTTCCAGCCTAGTGTATAAAACCTATCACATGACCCTTCCCCTCTGCTTCTCTCCCCCTGCTCCCATGGACTGTTAAGGTGAATATTACTGCAACCTTGGAAGCCACATGTTAAAGATGATAGAGCCGCCATCAATGACTTGATCCAAGAGAAGAAAATGAATTTCTACTTTGTCGAACCATGTTAGTTTGGGTCGATTTGTTATAATATTTTATAGTCAATCTTAACTAATACAGGAGGGCAGAAAGAGAAGGGGGGTGACAGAGGATGGAATGGTTGGATAGTATCACTGACTCAATGGACATGAGTTTGAGCAAACTCCAGGAGACAGTGAAGGACAGGGAAACCTGGTGTGCTGCGGTGCATGGGTTGCAAAGAGTCGGACATGACTTAGCGACTGAACAACAACAACAACTAATACAGATAGGAAAGTCTGGGAGATAAAGAATAGGGAAGATTGAGAATTTGATTTGTTACAGTCAGTATATATATTGAAATGAACTATATCCTTGAGGGAAAAAAGAATAAGAGGTTCCTTAAGAGGGTAACAGAGGGACTTCCCTGGTGGTCCAGTGGTTAAGAATCTGCCTGCCAATGCAGGGGACACGGGTTCAATCCCTGGTCCAGGAAGATCCCACAGGCCTCGGAGCAACTAAGACCATGCGCCACAACTACTGATCCTATGTGCTGCAACTACTGAAGCCCACATGCCTAGAGCCCACGCTCTGCAACTAGAGAGTAGCCCCCATTCACTGCAACTAGAGAAAACCATCACACAGCCATGGGGATTCAACTCAACCAAATAATAATAGGTAACTTTTAAAAACAGGCATTATAATCCCTGCCCCACACAAAAATGGGTAACACAGACAATACCGGAGACATGAATCTGACACCTAATGTAAAGGTATGGTATGGTTGGCAGGACTCTCTGAGACCTGTCTGTATTTACAAATATGCCAAAAGAAATCATATGACCAGGTCAGATCCTACAAGAAATTTTCAAAAGTATGGGAAAAGTATATGCGGAATGTTCTCCATATTTTTCATCACAGTTGACCTGTGCAACACTCTTTTCTTCACTGCCCCATGCAACCTTCTCAGAAAGTTTGCTCCCTTAGCCTTTTCTGCTAAGGGGTTATATGACATTGCTCCTATTTTGCTTCTTGAAGATAACCAGAGAGGGGAGAGTTGGTAGCTATCTGATTTGAACTTGGCTGACCAAATCCTCTCTCCTGGAAATTTGAAACCAGGTCTCAAAAACTTCAATTAGTAAACTATAAGTTAGAGATGCATAAGGTAATACAGATTCAGAATTGAAAGCGCAGTTTTAAGAAAGCTATCTTTGGCCCATATGTGATGGAGATGGAGATAAAGATTGCCTGCAGTGTCAGAAGAAAGGGACATTCAAAGTGAGGAGGAGAAGAGAGTATAGATTTTCACATTTATTTACTTATTTGGCTGTACTGGGTCTTCACTGTGGCATGAAGGATCTTTAGTTGTGGCATGTGGGATCTAGCTCCCTAACCAAGGGCTGAACCCCGGGGCCCTTTGCATTAGCAGTGCAGAGTCTTAGCCACAGGGAAGTCCTGAGACCCCGGGTTTTAGAGAGACAAATAATACTGAGCACCCTAAACTCCCCAGTTTCTGGATCCCGTAACTCGGGAGGTCCAATTACTTGGATTTCAGTTCCGTGGGACAGCCTGTGTCTGTAAAACAATTCCATTTTGCTCCAAGCTAGTTTGTTACTGGTTTCTATTAGTAGAACCCAAGACATCCCTGATTAATACTTTACATATTTGAAAGCAGCTTCTTTGATTTCATCACATTTGACCCTCATAAGACCACCATGGCAAGACAAATGCCATTATCCTCTCTTGCAGATGAGGCCCGGAGATGAAGAAGACTGAGTGTTCCAAAGCCACAGAAAGGTGCAGGCAAGGCGCTAGGACCAGAGTGCCTGCCCTTCAGAAGCTGAGTCGAGAGTCCACTGTGATGACCCTTGTAGATGATGCAATGGCTTAGTGAGTTTGTAAATTATATCACTGAAGTTTCATTGGCTTAGTTTATCTACTATTCACCAATAGAAGGTTCTGGAGAAAAGGAGATTCAAATTTCTGAAAAGAAAAATAGCATCTTTGAAAGAAACGACTCAAAAAACGTTTAAAACTGAGCTAGGTCAGACTTTAGAGGAAAAAAAAATCATGAGGCATTTTTAATTAGAGAAAAAATTCTCATTTTTAAGTAAAATATAGTAAGAGTGCAGTATTGCTGGTTTCATAAGAAGGGGAAATAGCAAACTCTGGTTTCACGACCTTAAGTTCCATGATTGAAACATAAATGGACAACTTCTGTGAGTAGAATATGGAATTTGGAACAAAAAACATATTCACCACCAACTCACCATTTTCAACTACATTCATTGAGAAGATATGAAGGAGAAAACCTCTCTCAATGACCATCTCAGTCTTCAATTTACACAAACAGACAGCTAAAAAAATACTGGAAAGTGCTCATTTTCTGTTCCTGACCACTCTCTGAATAACTGTTCACATGAATATTTGTTCATTCCTTCATTCATTAAATTTTTAATGAGCTCTTACCAGATGCCAGACCCTCTGGGGACATAGCAGAAAACAAAGACAGCCAAAGTCCTGCTTAATGGAATGGAGTTAATACTCAAGTGTGGAAGGCAGGCAATACACAAATAAGTAAGCATAGGGTGTCATGCCACTAAAGGTGCTCAACTAGTGTCATTGAGGGTGCAGAGAGTAATGAAGACAGGTGCCATATTAGGAAGGACTCTTTGATTAAATGACATTTGAACAGAGACCTCAATGAAATGAGGGCATGGACTACATAATTTTCTGTGTTCCAGGCAGAGGAAATAGCAAATCCAAGAGCCCCAAGGAATGTGCCTGGGATGCTAAAGAACAATAATGGGACTTGCAAGTTAAGAGAATGTAGGGGCTGGGAGGTAGGAGATGAGATCAGAAAGAAACTAGAGGCCTGGATCATGTATATTTTATAAGATATGATAAAGACTTTCAGTATTATTCCAATTGAGGTAAGCCATCTTTGAGCGGGGAGTTTTGATTTGACTTTGGCTAATTTTGATCACTTTTGCTGTGTGGGAAGTTCTTCAAAGAAGCCCGAGAGAAGTAGGGAGACCATTGCAGTAATCCAAAGAGGTCATGCTGGTTCAGACCAGGGTGGTAGCAATGTATGTGGAAAAAAGGGTAGAGTTATGATATGTGGGTTTTAAATTTTTTAGCTTATTTTTAGTTGGAGGATAATTATTTTACAATATTGTAAAATATTGTTTCTGCCATATATCAACGTGAATCTGCCATAGGTATACATAGATCCTCACCCCACCCCCACCCGCTTTGAGCCACCTACCCTCCTCCCTTCCTATCTCACCCGTCTAGTTTGTGACAGAGCACTGGCTTTGGGTTTCCTTCGTCTTACAGCAAATTCCTGCTGGCTATCTATTTAACATATGGTGATGCACATGTTTCCATGCTACTCTCTCAAATCACTCCCCACCTCCTTCCACCACTGTGTCCAAAAGTCTGTCCTTTATGTCGTCTCCTTTGCTGCCCTGCAAATAGGATGGTCAGTACCGTCTTTTTAGATTCTATATATATGCGTTAACATATAATATTTTTGTTTCTCTTTCTGACTTACTTCCCTCTGTATAATAGGTTCTAGGTTCATCTACCTCTTTGGAGCTGATTCAAATGTGTTCCTTTCTATAGCTGAGTAATATTCCATTGTGTGTATGCATTACATCTTCAATATCCATTCATCTGTCAATGGACAGATATGTCTTCAAAGATATAGCCAGCAAACTTTGCCAAATGATTGAAAATGTAGAGTGTATCGGAAAGAAAAGTCCATAATGACCCCTAGGCTTTTTGGCCTAAGCAAGGTTTGGCCATATACTGAAATGGGGTTGACTGAGGGAGGAACAAATTTTGCTTCGAGTGTGCTAAGTGTGAGATAGACATGGACATCCAAGTGGAGACATTGAGTAAGCAGTTGTATATACGAGTCTGGAAGTCAGGCGAGAGAGGTTTGTGTTGGAGACACAAATTTGTAAATTTTCAGCATTTAGATGATATTAAAGCCTTGGAACTAGATAAAATCATGAAGGGAGCGAGTTTCGATAGAGAAGAGGCCTGAGCATTACAACTTTTAGAAATAAAAACGATGGGAAGTCTCTAAACAGAAGAGAATATAAAGGAGCCACTGATGGAGTAGAGGAGAGCCAAAAGAGAGGTGACTCAGAAGCCAAGTAAAACAAAGTGTTTCAAGGACGAGAGAGATCGAATGGTTCAAATGTTGCTGGTAAGTCAAGTAAGATGAGTACTGAAAACTGACTATTGGATTTGGTCATGAAGGTCATTGGTGATCTTGATAAGAATAGCTCTGGCCAAGTGGAGGATATGAAAGCCTGGCAGGAGTAGACTAAAAGGTAAGTCATGTAATGTCCCTGCATGCTGTATACCCACATGAACAAAATATGCACACACATACCTCATCTAAATAGAGGGTGGCTAGGTTCTAATAGCAGGAGGCCAGTGTGGCAGCAGGCCTGGGATGGGGCCTGGGCACTGGCAGATAGGGAGCTAAGCATGTGAAGAAGGTGCCACCCACTGACCACCTTTGCTTGTTTCACTGTATGGTTTCACATCCTATCATTCCTTCAGTGTGTTTTCTTAACTTTCCAGAGAATTGTCATGTTGATAAATTACCTTAAACTTCTTGGAAAGGAATTGCTTTTGGAGGCTGTGCTAAGAGAATTAGCACTGAATGAGCTGTGCTTGTGAATCTCATATTTCACCCGGCTAATGTTCTGCTTAGAAAATCATCGCTTTATTGTAAATTCTTAGCATAATAAAAGGACATTGAGTTGTGTTTCTATTCTTTACAAAAAGCCTTTTCTGACGTTGTCATAATGGTATTTTTCTCCGAACCTCAATAATCTGCTTAAGATCTTCCTATATCAGTGAACCAATTACATCGCTAGTATCTAATGCAATTTGCAATTTGTTGCCTTTTTCCTTAACTTGATTTTCTGACCTAAATGTTTCAGAGTGGTTTTCCATCTGGCTTCCTTCACCAAAGAAACAGAAACATCCAGAATAGTTAGGCCCTCTGTCACCACATGAGGACAGAAGAGGGTAAGTAATAAGAATTCCCCCGCAGAGCATTCATGAAGCAGGAATGTTAACTGACCTGCTGAGCTGTTTAAACAGCACAGGAGGGCAGCACAAGGCCAGAACTCTCTGCCCCAATCTGGCAAATAGTCCAGACCATAAGCATACTTACAGCCTACGTTTCTAAATGCATACAGGAGAGTTTTAAACCCCACCAAATTTAACCGAACTGTATATCTGCATAGACTCTACCTATTGAACGTTTTCAGATCATTTTCATAAATTCAGTTCAGTTCAGTTCAGTCACTTAGTCGTGTCCGACTCTTTGGGACCTCATAAACTGCAGCGCGCCAGGCCTCCCTGTCCATCACCAACTCCCGAAGTTCACTCAAACTCACATCCATCGGGTTGGTGATGCCATCCAGCCATCTCATCCTCTGTCGTCCCCTTCTCCTCTTGCCCCCAATCCCTCCCAGCATCAGTCTTTTCCAATGAGTGAACTCTTCGCTTGAGGTGACCAAAGTACTGGAGTTTCAGCTTCAGCATCATTCCCTTCAAATTTAACTGAACTGTAAATCTGCATAGACTCTACTTATTGAACATTTTCAGATCATTTTCATACATTACTCACATAATAATTTGAATTTAATGTTAATGTAGTTTATCATAGCAGAGTGTTTTTAATAATTGTCTGCACGGTCAAAATAAGTATTATAGCTCTTAACAAGTGAGTAAGTAGAAATGAAGGAAAAAGGTGGGGACTTCCCTGGTGGTCCAGTGGCTAAAACTCTGCGCTCCCAATGTGGGGAGCCCAGGGTTTAATCCCTAGTCTGGGAACTAGATCCCACATACTACAACTGAGGGTTTGCATGTTGCAGCTGAAGATCTGGTGTGCAGCAACAAAGATCAAAGATCCCACATGCAATATTTAAGACCCGGCCCAGCCAAATAAGTAAATAAATACATATTTTTAAAAAGATAAAAGGAATTTGTCTCTGGTCACATGCAACTGGTGAAAAATAATCCAAGCCTGATCCTTTTCCACTAAACTACTCTTCAGACAGACACACCCCCATCCCTCTAAACACATATAGACATATACACTGCCTCCATGACATATTCACCTTGACTTCAGATATAAATATATGGCTTTCTCTTTCCTCAGGATTGCTTTGGTAATTCTGGGTCTTTTATGGTTTCATGTAAATTTTGAAATTATTTGTTCTAGTTCTGTGAAAAATGTCATGGATAACTTGATAGGGAATCACATTAAATCTACAGATTGCTTTGGATAGTGTGGCCATTCTTAACAATATCTTTCAATCCAAGAGCATGAGACACTGGAGCAGACTTTTTAATTTCGATGAAACTGCTTTCAGTTGGAATCAAATGCCCTCAATGACCTATATGTCCAAGGAGAAAGCACACGTCCCCGGGTTAAAGGTTCTAAAGCAGCACTGTCTGGCAGAAATATGAGAAACGTTCAATTTTAAACTTTCAAGTAGCTATATTTGCAAAAAGTAAAGTAAAAAGAAACAGGTGAATTATTTCAACATATAATCAATATAAAAACTATTAATTAGATATTCAACATTATTTTTCATAGCAAATTTGGAAAACTCAGCAGTGGCCACAGGACTGGAAAAGGTCAGTTTTCATTCCAATCCCAAAGAGAGGCAATGCAAAGAATGCTCAAACTACTGCAAAACTGCACTCATCTCACACGCTAGTAAAGTAATGCTCAAAATTCTCCAGGCCAGGCTTCAGCAATACATGAACCGTGGATTTCCAGATGTTCAAGATGGTTTTAGAAAAGGCAGAGGAACCAGAGATCAAATTGCCAACATCCGCTGGATCATGGAAAAAGCAAGAGAGTTCCAGAAAAACATCTACTTCTGCTTTATTGACTATGCCAAAGCCTTTGACTGTGTGGATCACAATAAACTGTGGAAAATTCTGAAAGAGATGGGCATACCAGACCACCTGACCTGCCTCTTGAGAAACCTGTATGCAGGTCAGGAGGCAACAGTTAGAACTGGACATGGAACAACAGACTGGTTCCAAATAGGAAAAGGAGTACATCAAGGCTGTATATTGTCACGCTGCTTATTTAACTTATATGCAGAGTACATCATGAGGAACACTGGGCTGGAGGAAGCACAAGATGAAATCAAGATTGCCAGGAGAAATATCAGTAACCTCAGATATGCAGATGACACCACCCTTATGGCAGAAAGTGAAGAGGAACTAAAAAGCCTCTTGATGAAAGTGAAAGAGAGTGAAAAAGTTGGCTTAAAGCATAACATTCAGAAAACGAAGATCATGGCATTTGGTCCCATCAGTTCATGGCAAACAGATGGGGAAACAGTGGAAAGAGAGTCAGACTTAATTTTGGGGGACTCCAAAATCACTGCAGATGGTGATTGCAGCCATGAAATTAAAAGACGCTTACTCCTTGGAAGGAAAGTTATGACCAACCTAGATAGCATATTCAAAAGCAGAGACATTACTTTGCCGACTAAGGTCCGTCTAGTCAAGGCTATGGTTTTTCCAGTAGTCATGTATGGATGTGAGAGTTGGACTGTGAAGACAGCTGAGCATCGAAGAATTGATGCTTTTGAACTGTGGTGTTGGAGAAGACTCTTGAGAGGCCCATGGACTGCAAGGAGATCCAACCAGTCCATTCTGAAGGAGATCAGCCCTGGGTATTCTTTGGAAGGAATGATGCTAAAGCTGAAACTCCAATACTTTGGCCACCTCATGCAAACAGTTGACTCATTGGAAAAGACTCTGATGCTGGGAGGGATTGGGGGCAGGAGGAGAAGGGGATGACAGAGGATGAGATGGCTTCACGGCATCACCGACTTGATGGATATGAGTTTGAGTGAACTCTGGGATTTGGTGATGGACAGGGAGGCCTGGCATGCTGCAGTTCATGGGGTCGCAAAGAGTCAGACACGACTGAGCAACTGAACTGAAGTCTTTGAAATCTGGTATGTATCTTATACTTACATCACATCTCAATTTGGATTGGTACATTTAAATGCTCAAGAATGGAACTTCCCTGGTGGTCCAGTAGTTAAGACTTCACTTTCCAATATAGCAGGTGCAGGTTTGATCCCTGGTTGGAGAGGCAAGATCCCATATGCCTTGAAGCCAAAAAACCAGAACATAAACAACAGAAGCAATATTATAACAAATTCAATAAAGGCTTAAAAGATGGTCCACATTAAAAAACATCTTAAAAAATGCTCAAGAGCCTCACATAGACAAAACAGACAATATAGCTCTAAAAGATTACTGTGATGTTGAGAACACCAGAGGAGATTTAATTGTGATGGTATTTTTCATTAGCCTAGTAACTTTTATGGTCCTCAGGTAACAAAACTGCATAGGTTTTGAGTGGTCTGTTCCTAAGCTTGTATTTTCTGTAAGTCCTGTTATTTCTAGTGTGCTGTTTAAAAAAAATACTTTTTTTTTTGTCTGTATATACATACTTTCCTACCCTTCCTGCCAGCTAGAGGTAGTCATATGACATAGTTCTGAGCAATGAGATGTGAGGGGAAGTCTGTTAAGTCATATGGGAAAGATTTTTCACTCTGATAAGGGAGGACACAAAGAGAAAGCACTTTTCTCTTTTCTTTTTTCCCTCCCTCTATCCCTTCCTTTCTCTTTGAACATTTCATATGAGAACATGATGTTCGGTGCTATGGCAGCCATCCTGAGACTGTGACAGAAGACTACTAAGTTGAGGATGGCAGAACAGACAGATGTAAATGCAATAAAGAAGCCAGGCGGGCAAGGATGAAGATGGCAGAGAGCCTAGGGTGGAGTTCTCTAGCTGTCTCAAGAGTATTGTAGCAGAGATGATGTCCTTAATGGGCACTGCTAAATATTCACAACCAAAGTTCACCCTTTTTTCTCCCATATGCCCCTACCCCCCTTGCTAATGATTCCCTTCCATCTGACTGCAATATTCTTTCTTCAGGTGTGACAAGTGTACTAGAATTACTCCCAACACTTGAAAGAGTGCAGGGCTAGCAGCAGCAGCACAGTTCTCTGGCAGTCCCTTGTTCACCCATAAAGATTCACACACAAACACTGCAATTTGGCTGTAACATGTTTAATACTTTTAAAATCTTTAAAATTATGTCATGAAAAAAATTCTATCACTCAGTTAATAAGTAAGATTGAAAGTGAAAGTCGCTCAGTTGTGTCTGACTTTTGCGGCCCTGTGGACTATAAAGATCAAGGAATTCTCCAGGCCAGAATACTGGAGTGGGTAGCTGTTCCCTTCTCCAGAGGATCTTCCCAACCCAGGAATCGAACCCAGGTCTCCTGCATTGCAGGCAGATTCCTTACCAGCTGAGCCACAAGGGAAGCAATAAGTAAGATTATATTGTATTGATTCAACAAATTTGGGGTAATTGGGAATGCATAGAAGATTCCTTGTTCAGCAGTTCCTTGTGTTGGGGTCACAATAATTCAAGAACCCACATTTACATAAATGTGACTACAAAAGGCAGCAGTTTTTTCACTGCCTTACAATGTCAGGGTAATTACAGTAGAGTATGCTCAGAATGGTGCTAAATAAATAATATGGATAGCTTTTTTTATTTCATGGATAACATTTTTATCTACTGACTGTGGAAATTCTGGAAGTCTATTTCCTGAGTTGCATGACAAACTGAATGGGTAACCAATTCACTGGTGAGTTTCTTTTACTCATTAAAAGATTTTTTTTCAGTGAACAAAGATAAAAGTTTTATTTGACCAGTTACTGGTCTTACACTAACGTTTTCATCACATGTAAATGAACCAGTAGTCTCAAAGGATTGGTAGCTCTGTATCAACTCTTCATCCAATTTCCATTCTCTATTTCCATTAGCACCATCTCATCATGTGCAATAAAAGCATTCAGTTTCTTTTACAGTTGTTGACTGCCTTGACAAAGTAAGCAGTGTTTATGAGTCAGTCTTAATCACCTTAAAAAGTGAACAAAGAATCAATTCAGCTTATCTACATTTCTTTTCCTTCACCAAAAAAACGTCAATTCAATCCTGCTTAGAAAACTGGCTATCACCTTACCTCAACCAAATGAGTGCAACCTTAGATAATGGAGCAGGACTTTTAAGTTCCTTCTGACTTTGGTACCAATTGTTGCCTTGAAAGTATCCAAATTGCTACATTTACTACATTTTACTATCATGTCAAACATGAGAAAAATCTAGAGGTTAATTTTTTAAGGTTAAGGCTCTCTGAGAACCATGGTGGACGTGCCCAGAGCCTTGAAAATTTGGCCCCATTTGCACACATGTACATAATTTTCCCTTACTTAATTTCACGACCTAAAAATCTCATCTTCCTTTTGTAGAAAGTTTCTTCTATTACAAATTAAAGTCTTCAAATTCATTACTTGAAACCTAACAAACAGTCCAATAAAACGTCCAAATTGTAAACATCAAACTCAAAGATACAGATGCTATTATCCAACTCAAAGATACAGATCTAGGTTTAGCTGTATCTACCAGCAACTGAAGGCCGTTTAGAGCACATTAAAATTCACCATTAGGAACTCTTTCATCAAAAATACGTTAAAAAACATTTAACTTGCCTTGTTTACAAACGGATCTAGTCATATCTATAATATAACCAAAGTTTCACCCGATCTTCTCATCTTGTATCATAGCCTTCTAACCCATTTGAAACTGACTTTGAAGGGAACTTAAAGCCATTTTTTAAAAATTTGCTTGTTGGTTGGTGTTTTTTCCGGCTATTGCTTCCAGAGTCACCAATTTTTAGTTTCAAAATTTGCATGGCTGCCTTCTTGACTGCTGCAAGAGACACGCTTAATCATGGAGGTATTGCTCGAAATTTAAGTAAGATGGGCTCAAGCGTTAGGGTTATTTGCATCTTTTCCATTACAGAGTCCATATTTTTAACAAGTACCCAAATTCCACCTCCGCTTTGGGGCTTAAGAGTTGCTCCTTACCACTTCTTAGTTATTTAAGAGTGGCGCTATCACGTTCATTACCTTCAGTACACGACAGATCTGACAAGACAACGGTTTCTGAGTGTTCAAGAGCTTTCATTACCGCTCGTATTTTCCCTGGCTTCAGGCTTACACTTAACCTGTCCTGGTATCAACCTCCCATTCGTGTCCCCGGCTTACAACTACACCCCAGAACGTGTCCTTACACGCCAGGCTCTTGAGGCGGGACCCAGCGGCCGTCCGAGGTAGTAAACAAAGCCTAGCGCAGGCGCAGTGGCGACAGGCGTGTAACCTGGTTTGCTAGCAGCCAATAGGATTTTTCGTACAGTAAAAAGTGGAAAAACAAGAATCTGCACACCGCTCTAAGGTGATACAGTGGCTGGCTTCTTCTCTTTTTACATACTTCTGACTTTTGTTTCTGAGGAACTTGTGGGGCCTTCGAGGCGTCGCAAGAAGCCCTTCCTAGAAGGGAAACAGCCGCTGGCGTGTTGCCTACTTCTAGCCTCGTTTGTTCTCGCCGGGGAGTCTTGATATTTTTAATTTGATTACAGCATTAAATCACTGCACTTAGTGGAGGGGAAGGGAGAAAAAACCCTCACAACACCATAAAAAAACCCCTACTCTCCGGTCTGGCTCAAAATCGCGAGATTTGCCTGCGCGAAGAGCAACCCCAGCCCCCCACGACTGTGTGCGGTTGCGCATGCGCTTAATTTTTTTTTTTTTTTAAGCGCGAAAACATTTTGAAACTTTTTGGTGAATAACAGTCAAGATAGTTTGACCCTCGAGAAAGGTCGGAGGATAATTTACGTTGACTCGATGGATGCAAGCACACAACACTACTTTCTTCGAGATTTTGCAGTAACTACTCCACATGCTTGTACGGTCGTCCCTCTTTTCCTTACTGTGTGTCTGCCGTGAATTCTCTGAGAATTCAGCGAATCGAGTAATAAAGGAGTGGACATGGGAGAGCCGTTCAGGCTTTAAAACCAGAGTGATGGGCTTTATGTATTTGGAAAGATAACCCTGGGAGCGACAGAAGGAATACATTTTTAAGGACCGTGAAAAAAAAATTTTTTTTTTTTCCTGGAGACCAAGAGGGATTGTGAAGTAAGGTAATGCAGAGGGAAGGAGAAGATGGGAAAATAGAAGCGGTGATGGAAGGCAGTAACTACACAGCCCAGTGGAGAGGGGAAACTAGGAAAACAGAGCTCTTGGTAGTAGTGTTCCCCAACACTACTTTTTTTTTTTTTGCACCAGGGACTAGTGTGGAAGACAGTTATTCCATGATGGGTGGGGGACGGGATGGTTTCAGGATGAGTCAAGCTCATTACATTTATTGTGAACTTTATTTCTATCGTGATGGCATCAGCTCCACCTGAGATCACCCGGCATTAGAGCCTGAAGGTTAGGAACTCCTGCAGTAGAGAACGTTTCCCATCAGATAGTGTGAAGATGTTCGTGTTTGTAAACAGAGAGACAGAAATGCCCCCATATTTAGTTCCTCTTGAGTACGGTGGAAACTGGGGAGTCCCTAAGTGAGTGGGCCAAGGAGGATTCTAAAAGCCAGAGTCCTGAGCAAGGACTTGAGGTTGGGATGAGGAAGTAGAGGAGTCGGGAATTCTGGGAGCATCTTGGGAGAACTGACTGATCTGACCTCTTTCTCTCTCAGGATACGTGGGACACCTGCACCAGCATTCAGTTTCTTCCTGCAGTGTCCTGGCCCTGTGGGTCCCTTCAGCCACACCTCAGGCAGGATGCAGTGTGGATTTCATGGAGTGGAATGGTGGAACTGAGCTATCAAGACACCAGCTTGTTACAAAAGTACATACATTCTGCTTTTTAGCCTTCAGAGTCACTTGGTATGAGAGTCCATCTTGATATTGGCAGCAATTTCTAGTAAGCTTTTGATTTTGAATATATTTTGATTTTTTATGTACTGTCTGGAGTACAAGGCAGAGGAACGATGCACTATGTGATTTTAGTCGACCAGTAAAGGAATTGCTTGTAGGTAAGCAATATAGCTTCATTTGTAAGAAAAACTCAGTATAGAAAGCCACAGGACTTAAGTTAGCAGTGAAGGAGAAGGATCCAGGTATCAATCAATAGAAGGGAAATGCTTCATTAAGAAAGGTCCAGTCCTGGTAGTCCCCTATCAGGAAGTTCTCCCTAGAGCAGTTCACTTCATTTTGGCACCCTACAGTATAGCCTAGGAAATGGCAACCCATTCCAGTATTCTAGCCTGGAGAATTCCATGGACAAAGGAGCCTGGCAGGCTACTGTCCATGGGGTGACAGAGTTAGACATGACTGAGCAATTAACACTAGTGTAACCTAGTAACTGGGCCACATGTGTGTCATTCATGAAAATGTTCTGGAAAAAAAAAATCTACGCATGCAATAGAATAGGGTTTCTGCATTGATGCCTTCGTATTTTGGTTTTAGGGAGTCGGATCATCCAACTGTAAGAGGTGTGATCTCTCAGTTCGGTGTTGCAGAAAGGGTATAGAATTGAGAATCAGACCTGGAGTTTGATGCTAAGGTATGACAGTCTCTCTGTGTGACCTCTCTGAGTCTCGATTTTCCTGTTTGTCAAATTAAAATAGTAGTGTCTTCTTCATAGGATGACTGTAAAGATGAAACAAAATATTGTTGACACCTGCATGAGTTACTAGCATAACTTAGAGTGTATATTTAATAAATAAGAGTTTCTGCCTTGAGCTTCTCACCATTTATGCCTGCTGTCTCCTCACCAAAATGTGCATGCTCAATGTAGCATCTGTATTCAGAGAACCTGAGGCTAGATTCTTTACCTTGCCTGCACATTAGAATCATCTGGGGAGCTTTAGAAAGTCCTAGTGTCCAGGCTTCACCTTCAACAATTCAATCAGAATCTCTGGAAGTAGAACCCAGATATCAGTATTTTGTTAAAGCTCCTCATTCTGCTGCCAAGGTTGAGAACCACTGCTCTGACGACACAAGTGGTGCTTTCGGTACTTTCAGATGAGAATAGTGAGAATCAAGGCTGTGTTTGTCGCCTTTCAGTGAGTAGAGAATCGCTTGGACGGGGAAGGATGGCACGTGTGGGTTACGAATTTGAATTTCTAAGAGAAAGGGTACTTTCTTATAGGTTTCTAGGGATATAAGTAATTCAGAAGTTGAAACCACCATACTACTGCTGTTATTGATGCCAGGATATTGTGGTTATTGGTGGGCTCAGCAGTGGAGAGTTCATGGAATTAAAAAAAAAAATACACACTAAGATGTCAGTCATTTCCTCTGCCAGTCGCTTCCTCCCCTTCCTTGTCCTTCCTCTTTATAATATTTGCCAAATCTGTTAGAGAGTGTTGAGGGAGAAGCACAAGAACTCTGCTCCATCCCAGTGCCTCCAGCTGATTTGATCCACTTTATATCTGACTTTGTTGTTGTTGCTCAGTCGTGTCTGACTCTTTGCAACCCCATGAGCTACAGCAAGCCAGGCTTCCCTGTACTTCACTATCTCCTGGAGTTTGCTCAAGCTCATGTCCATTGAGTCAGTGATACCATCCAACCATCTCATCCTCCATCGCCTTCTTCTTCTCCTTCCCTCAGTCTTTCCCAACATCAGGGTCTTTTTCCAATGAGTCGGCTCTTTGCATCAGGTGACCAAAGTATTGGAGCTTCAGCATCAGTCCTTCCAATGGATGTTCAGGGTTGATTTCCTTTAGAATTGACTAGTTTGATCTCCTTGCTCTCCTTGAGCTGAGTCAAACTGACTGCCTCCTAAGAATTTGGATCAGAATATTGAGAAACTGGGTCATATATTTTCTCCCCAGCTTTATGGAAGTATGACTGACAAATAAAGGTATACAATGTGATGTGATATATGTACATTGTGATGACTACAGTCAAGCTAAGTAATACCCCATCTCACATAGTTACCATTTTTGCATGTGTGGTGAGAACACTTGAACTCTCAGTAAATTTCAGGTATACACTGTTATTAACTATAGTCAACATGATATATGTATATAAGGTCTGGAAAACTTGATTATCTTATAATTGAAACTTTGTACCCTTGACCAGTATCTCTCCCTGTAGCGAAATCCCGCAGCCCTGTAACCACTATTCTACTCACTGTTACTATGAATTTAACTTTTTTAGATTCCACTTATGAATGAGATCATGCAGTATCTGTCTTCCTGTGTCTGGCTTATCAGGATTTTCTTTTTTAAGGTGGAATAATACTCCAGTGTGTGTGGGTGTGTGTGTGGGGGTATTTGTATATCACATTTTCTTTACTCATTCATCTGTCAACAGACATGTTGTTTGCACATATCTTGGCTATTGTGAATGGTGCTTTCATGAACATGGGAATGCAGACATCTCTTCTAGACAGTGATTTTTATTTCCTTTAGGTATATACACAGAAGTGGACTTTCCAGGTGTCTAGTGGTAAAGAATCTGCCTGCCAACGCAGGAGACATAGGTTTGATCCCTGGGTCGGGAAGATCCCCTGGAGTAGGGCATGGCAGCCCACTCCAGGATTCTTGCCTGGAAAATTCCATGGGCAAAGGAGCCTGAGGGGTTCCAGTTTATGGAGCTGCAAAGAGTCGGACACGACTGAGCGACTAGACAACAGTATACCCAGAAGGAGGCTTGCTGCATCATATTGTAGTTCTGTTTTAATTGAGACTGGTTCATTTAGATAGAAGCATTGACGTTGTAAGGTCATGTAACTTGCAGAGAGCTAAGACCACCGTTTGTGCATCAGTAATCAGAACAAGCTGATTGCAAAAGAGAAGCAGGTGAATGCTGCTAATTAAGAGAGAGAAAATGGGAGAGAATAGGTCTTGTAGCCTCAAGAGAGAAAGAGATGGAGTCAATGGCTATCTCAGCTCTGACAGCTTTCTGTCCCTTACTTCAGTCCCATCTTTGGTCTCACTGCCACTTCCTGTTCTTGAGTTCCCTGCAGTTCTTCTTCAGTCTTTATAATAAATCCACCTCCACCCGAGTGGCTTTCTTTTTTCCCCTTAGATAGCTCTCTAATGTGGCTAGTTGTGTTCTCTGTTTCCTCCTGCCCTTGGATTAATAAAACCACAATTTACCACAACAGGAACACACACATATGCAGCAGGGACACTTACTTAACTCACTACTGCTCAAATATGTCAAGAAAAAGTAGTTCTCCTCGTTGTTTTCTAGAGTTTTCATGTGGTTATGTTATCTATTATTGCATAAAAAAACTCCCCCAAACTTAGGAACTTAATAATAAGCATTATCTTATCATTTTTGTGGGTGAGGAATTTGGGAACAGCTTAACCAGGGATCTTGGCCTGGGATCTCACAAAGTTGCAGTCAGGATGTTGTCCTTGACTTCCCTAGTGGTACCGTGGATAAGAATCCACCTGCCAATGCAGGGAACATGAGTTCAATCCCTGGTCCAGGAAGATTCCAGAACGTAGAGTATGTGCGTGCTTAGTCACTTCAGTCATGTCCAACTCTCTGTGACCTCATGGACTATGACCAGCCAGCCTCCTCTGTCCATGGGGTTCTCCAGGCAGGAATACTGGAGTGGGTTGCCATATCCTTCTTCAGTGATAAAGTATGAAGTGAGTGAAGTGAAGCCACTCAGTCGTGTCTGACTCTTTGCAACTCCATGCACTGCACCCTACCAGGCTCCTCCATCCATGGGATTCTCCAGGCAAGAGTGCTGGAGTGGGGTGCCATTGCCTTCTCCATTGCAACGTAGAGTAACTAAGCCTGTATGCCACAACTACTGAGCCTGCACACCCTAGAGCCTGTGCTCTGCATAAGAGAAGCCACCGCAATGAGAAGCCTTTGCACTACAACTGGAAATTGGCCCTCCCTTGCTGCAACTAGGGAAAGCCCATGTGCAGCAGTGAAGACCCAGCAGAACAATGACAACAACAGATGTTGTCTGGACTGCAGTCGCTTGACTAGGGCTGGGGGATCTGATACCGGGGTGGCTCACTGCCCGGTTGCTAGCTGGCGCTGGTTGGTGAGAGGCCTCAGTTTTCCATGCATGGACCTCCTTATAGTACAGCATTAGTGTACTCATGACATGGTGGCTGGCTTCCCCAAGAATGAGTAATCCAAGAGGGAGAGAGCCAGGCAGAAACTGTCCTTCTGATGATCTAGCCACAAAAATTACAGAGAATCACTTCTAACACATCATTTAAATTGGAAACAGGTTGTAAGGATGGCCCATGTTCAAGAGAAATATTGTTAGTTGTCACCATTTGAACGGAGGCATATCAAAGAATTTGTGGACATATTTTAAAGCCACCCCAACTGTTTGATTACAGAAAAACCAACTAAGTGTCCAGTTCAGTCTCAAATATAGTTCAATCAATTTCATTATTTAAGTGGTTTCTTTAAGTAGCATAAGTCTCCTTTGGATAAAAATATGTCCTATTTCATAATGTTTCCTAAGGAGGTCCTGACATCTTCTCTGACGATAATGTCCATTTGTATGAAGGGTGGGGAGGGGTAACAGATACATTCTTGTGGACTCATGAGTAAGGGGTATTCCCTGGCTTCATTCTGGACCTAGTGTGTGCACTGGCAGGGTTCTTGAATGATGCCCCTTGCTGGCCTGATCACTGGGGAACCTGCTGGCCTGTGATGCTGAAGCCTAGATCTCATGAATTCATGGCCCGTTTTTGGCTTCAGGCAAATCTCCCAGAGAGGAACAGCCTCTCCCCCTTAGAGACTCTGCTTCTCCTTGGCTCTTGCTATGGAGTCATTTCACCTGACCACAGCAGGCCCTATGGCTGTTAGTTTAGCATCCATGCTTCAAAGGAACAGGAAATGCTTTGGATGGTGAGCTGCTCTGTATGCCTGTGTACGCTGTAGAAAATTTGCCATTGGCCCAAATGGCCATGCAAAGTTCAAAATGAGGTGTGGGGGCCTTGGCAGCTGTTTCCAGAGGGGAGCAAAAGCAGAGATCTCTTGCCCTGAGTGTTCCTCTCAACCTGGAGGTAACTTACTGTGGTACGCAGAATTAGGACACCTATAGATATTTACCCTAGTACTCAGATCCTGTAAATATGTTACCTTCCAGAGTAAAAGGGACTTTGTAGATATGACTAAGTTAAGGCCTTGAGAGAGGAGGTTATCCTGGATTATCTCGTGGATCCAGCCTAGTGACTTTCCAATCTGAGATCAGAGTCACAGGGAGTGACTCTGGAATGGCTAAAGTTACTCTCCATTACTCTCTGACTGTGGAGTAATGGTTAAAGAGATACAGGATGGTTGGTTTTGAAGATGGAGTAAGGGAGTTACGAGCCAAAGGATGGAAACAGATTCTCTCTCTGTAGTCTCCAGAAGAGAACACAGCCCTGCTGTCACCATATCTGAGCCCTAAGACCGATGTTGGATTTCTGACCTACAATACCATAAGACAATAGAGTTGTGTTATTTGAAGCCGTTGTTTCCAGTAATTTGAAAGAGTCACCAAGAGAAAATGAATACTTTCATATCCTTCTTTGGCCTAGGAGTCAGGTCCAGTGACTGGCTGCTTTATTCTCCTGTATCTCTTTCTCTCTGAACCTGAGATCTAGAGGGAGAGACTCTTACTCTCTGTGTGGCGTGTCCTTGTCCACCACAGAGCAGAATTTATTACTTTCCATTTTTACTCAGACAACAGGGTTGAAAGTACAGTGCAGTAAACACCCACAGACTCTTCACCTATATTCGCCCGTTGTTACTTTCCCTTTCTGATTATGTATGTACATATTTCTTGTTTAACTACGTGTGGGTAACTTGAATTCATCTTGACCTTTCATCCTTAATTCTTCAACGTCTCCTAAGAATAAGAAAATCCACCCATTAACTACAATTCCTTTCTCACACCTAATAGAAATAATGATTTCATGACACCATCTAATACAAATCACAAGACAAATTTTCCCAATTGTCCCCAAATATTTTAGAGCTATTTTATATATTATATATTTTATATTTTAACTATTTATATATTTTAACTCTCCCTCAGTCAGGATCTCATCAAATTACGTGCTTTGCAATTGGTTTTCTTTAGTCTCTTTAATCTGTCACAGCTCACCCTTCTTATTTTAAAACAATGACCTTCTGATAAGTCCAGATTAGTTCTCTTGCAGAATATTCTATATTCTCAATTTGGTTGATTTTTTTCTTATAATGTCTTTGATTTGTTTCTCCAACCACTGCTTTTCCCACCCCTCTCCCCTCCCTGAGAGGCACACTGTATAGAGGTTTGATTATATTCAGATAAATGTTTTTAGAAAGAATACTTCATTAGTAATGTTGGGTAGGTTACATTGCTTTACGTTAGGCACTAATTTCAGGTTGTCCTGTTGTAAGTCTATTCATTCACATCCGACTCTGCGAACCAATGGACTGTGGCCCACCATCGTTAGTGATGCTAAATTTGGTTGCTTGGTTAAGATGATGACCCCCTCTCCCAGTCTCACCATTGAAAGTTTGTAAATAATCTACAAACAACCTGTTCCCAACAACTTTTCATCTCATAGTTTGAATATCTGTTGTGGTCCTTGCCTGAATCATTACACTGGGGCCTGCAAAAGTGGTGTTCTAACTATTATATTCTGCATTTATTAGCTGGCATTCTTTTGTAAATAGAGCTTTCCTTTAAGAGAACTGTTTTAATGAATCTCAGTGGACAATTGGATAGTGGTTTGCTTTTAGCTTTGTTTAAAGCAGTTGGAGAGCTCTTGTTTTTTAAAAGGATGTGTTAACTCAAGTTAACTAATATCTCAATAGCATCCTCAATGTTTCCAGTTGTTTCTTTGCTTGGCTCCCAGGAGTTTTTAAAATCCAAGCAATTCACCATGGTAGGATTTGAGATAAGATGGGTGAGAGGTTCACCAGTCTGTGGTAAAAGGGAAGAAAAACTTCTAGATGGGAATCAAGAACCAGCATGATATTTTGACTGCAGCAGTTCACAGGAAGATCAGTTTGTGGAAGTTAAGGATCTAAAAATTAATTCCCATAGAACTGGCTCCAGACTCTGGGACCCTTTGGAAAATGTTTGCCTGCCCCAGTCTGAAGGCCTACTCTATGGTACCAGACAGTCTGAGCAAAGTCTTCTATATTTGGTTGATGACAAATAAAGGAATTTTGAGAATGGCTTTCAAAATAGTAGCTTGGATTTCAAGCCTATTGTCTTGCTGCACACGCCTGTTTTAAATTTCGGAAGCTGAATATTTATTCCTTCTTTTTTCCCCATCACTTTGGTAACTCTGAAGAGTGCCACATTCTCTGTCCCCAAGGCCAATTGATTCCCCAGGCAGGCAGAGGAGAAAAAAAAATCACATAAGTTATTTTCAAAATATGACCCCAGTTACACAAATATTACAGGATTTTATGGGTTTGGATGGTAGACAACTGTCTGTTTTTTCCAAAAAGGCTGGGAATAAGTTTGGTGATTATAAATATTTTTAATAGAATTAGTATATTACATAGCATTTTATAGTATTAATATTTCAGATTATGATTCCTTATGAAATCATTTTTATTATTTTATCATTAAGCTATGATGTACATGTGCAGTCACTCTAAAAAGAATGAATAATTTGGTCTTTTTTTGCTCTCAAATGTTTTAAAGCAGTCTTTCTGATTTCTTCTGTCAAAGGCCTATAGTACTGAATCATATCAGTCATATTAATAAGTTATTTTAAATGAATCTATTATTTATGATATAGAATAGTATAGTATAGTGTACCTGCTCTGGAGTCAGACTAAACAGTCCCAAGTCCTAGCTCCTATACTAACTAGTGGTGTGGTTGTGGGCATGTTACTTCTCCTCCCTGAGTTTCCTTGTCTGTAAAGCAGGAATGTTAATAACAGTACCTTCCTTATGGTTGGATGTGCTCAGTTGCGCACTCGTGTCCAACTCTTTGTGACCCCATGGATTGTAGCCCGCCAGGCTCCTCTGTGCATGGGGATTCTCCAGGCAAGAATACTGGAGTGGGTTGCCATGCCCTCCTCCAGGGGATCTTCTTGACCCAGGGATCCAACCCAGGTCTCCTGCACTGCAGGTGGAATCTCTACCGTCTGAGTCACCATAATTTGCTGAGAAACATAATATATCACCCCAATCCCAGTATTTTTTTTTTTTTACCAGTGTGATGAATGTTTTATTAAAAATACAATAATTTCTTTTACCAAGTCAGGCCAAACCTCCAAAAAGTCTATTAAATAAATGAGAAAAATACAGTTAAGTTTTTCTCTGGTTGGATAGGAGGGTTAAATGAGATCATGGCTCATGATATATAATTAGCTGGTTCTGTTGTTGCTGTTATTATTATTCTTATTATTCACTAAGAGAAGAGAGATGATATTAAGTCACCATCTGACTAACTTTCTTAAGAATTTCTTCAAACACATGTCCAGCTTTCCTGATAAATTAATTTTCTGAAAGGGGCCAGTGTTAGAATTAACAGAGTTGAATTTCTCTGAGCCTTATATAGAAAAACTAGAATTAACTTGATTCTTATCCTAGAATAAAAGAAGTAAAAATGTCTTACGCTATGGACATTAAGCCAGGAAAGAGCTTCAATTTCATGAAATTGTACTGGAGCTTCTCTATGCTACCTCTTTTCTTAACAGAATTTGCATTACTGCACATTGAAAGTCAGTACTTCTACCTGAACCCCCCCCCCCGCCATAGAAATACAGTATTCAGAATTGCCATGCTTAGAATTCTGAGTTAGAAACAAACAGGTTATGTGTATGTCTAAAGAGACAAATGTATAGATTCAGTTCCTAACTTGGGATAGCCCAAATGTTATGCAAGGGATTGACTTTATTATTCAAATTTATTTTTATTTAAAATAATCCAGCAAGTCCCATTAAACAATATTTCTCTTTTCTCGTGTGAACTCATACAGCATTCACAGTTGTTCCTAGCTCAGGTGTAGGTGTAGTGTATCTCCCACTTAAGACTGTCAGATCTAGATGAATGGCCTCATAAAAGTCAGAAGCCGCAATCTGAAAAGTATGTTTCCTCTCTTCTTCCACCGCCGCCCTGTCCCCCACCCCCGCTTTCTGATGGCACGCCACAGTTGTTCTGTGAAGCTGGCATTTTCATTCTGTTGCACCTAAATAGATTTTTAAGGAAAGAAGCAATGAAGGATGGAGGGAGTTACCATCACAGTGTCCATACTAATTCCTAGAATCCTTTCAAGGTTTAGGGTCAGCAGCAATTCAGTAAAGAAGGGGCCCATTAGGTAAATTTGGCTCTGAAATGCTAATTGAAAGTCCTCCTCTGCAATTCAGTTCAGTTCCCTCTTCCTTTCTTTAGTCAGCAGGGTCCCATGGTGACTGGTTCTGAACGCAGTCATCCCCTTCAGCAGTTACCTAGCACCATGGCAACCGGGACGTCAGCGAGGCAGGAAAGACCCTGCACAAAACAGCTCCTACCACACTCGCTCTCTGCCTCTTAACTCAGCCCTGCCTGAGGCCTAGGGATGGGGCTAAAGACATCTGAACATGCACACTCAAGAAACCTACATATTTCTGTGGTTGTGCCTGTGAGCATAGATATATGGGCATATGGTAAACTGTGTAATGAGAATTTCCTCTCCACCCTCAAAACATGGAGCATGTTTAAAGGGTGTGGATGGATGGTGGGATGGGGGTGGGAAGACAGACATTTGATGATATGTAAAAATTATATTTGTGTTTATAAATAACAGTAAGTTGACAGTAGGGGAAGTTGGAGTCCTACTTATATATGGCCAGGTGTATATTTAGACACAAAACCTCAGGGAAATATTTTTTAAATGGTTCTATTTACTCGAGAGTGAAATAGACAAATGAGCGCTGAGGGGTTATAATGCTGTCCGTGGTGCTGAACACTTGATTTTTGTCAGATGTGCCAAGGTGGCTCCGGAGGGAGCTTAGGGAGCACCTTGCCAACTTAGAGTACAGACAACAAGAAAGAAAGGGAGGGCCTGGGGAGAAAGCATCCTTTCCTTCCCTTCCAAGCAATTCTGCATGTCCAGGATAAAATGTTCAGATGAGAAATAAAAAAGAAAGTGGAGAAGGCTAGAGGTTTGGATGGTTGAATCTTCCCCTTTTCATATGGAGATTTTTGGTTAGAGCCAATCAGGTGGGAGATGTCTGCCTCTGCGCTCCTGAAAGGAAAAGTGAGGGGGAAGGGAGAGAGAATCTGGCCACATTCTCCTCGTGAGCCACATGATCCATTTCCCATGTGACACATTCCAGAGCCCAGGAAAGGAGAAGGGAGGGGCACCAGGAGAGTGGGGCTGGGGGCGGGAAGACGGTTTAACATCAACTCTGCACAGCGTCATCTTGTCTTCCTACCAGGAAGTAGGCTGTGAGCCAAGGGGAAGGCAGAGGACAGATATGACTGTGTTCCCAAGCTTCTGTGGTGGTTTATGGCATCCTCCAAACTCCTCTGCAAGGGCTGAACCTGACCAAGAAGACCCAAGGAGACCGTCTCTGAAATCAAGTCCAGATGGAGGTATGTGCTAGAGACCCCGCGGTTTCGTGGCTGAAATTTGGCCCAGAGGATATGATACCTTCTGTTTTCCAGGCCATTCGGAGATTTTGTCTTGGCTTACATGCGGGTTAGGGGCTTTTGATTTGTCACAGGTCCAGAAAAGATGCCTAGGTAGTTCTGTAAAATGCATAATTCACCACAGTAACTGCCTGTTGAAGAAAAATGAGATGGACATTGTATACAGTGATAATGAATAAAACAAAGCACTCATTGCTGAAAGAGATTTTTTTTTTCTTTGAATCCTGGAAAGAGGGAAAAAATAATGTTACTGACACCAGCCAGATTTCATATGTCACTACAATCAAATCCTGTTTCATGCTTTTTCAGCTGCTTATTCTGTGTCCATGTTCCCAAAGGTTATTGGCTGTGGCTGAGGGAGCCTGAGTGGGCTAGCATGCTGTTTCTTTGTGCTGTGTGATCATCTTCCTTCTCATGTCCCTGATACCAGGAGTGCTTGTGATTGTTTTCAGCTCTCTGTTAGGGATGGTAGGCTGTCCACCAAATCTTGTATCTTTTAGAATAGCTACCAAGAAGGCTCCCAGGAAGTTCTCAAAGGAATCTTCCAGAGTTACAGGCTAAAAGAATCTGCCATGCACTAAAATCTTGATTCCTTTGGTTATTTCTACCCAGCACAAAGAAAGGAACTAGCAAATTTACATTTTATTTTGTCTTTATTTAACAAATACTTATAAAGTTCTTGCTATGTGTAAGGCATCATTCTAAGCACACTCAGTTATTTAATCTGTATAATAACCTTCTGTGGGAATTATTACTAGTGCACATTTTGGAGATGAAGAAACTAAGGCACAGAGAAGTTAAGGAACTTTCCCAAGGTCACACAGCTATCAAATAGGAGAAATGGGGTTTGGAGTGAAAAAACTTGACATCGGAGTCCATGCTGTTAACCACTGAACTATGTTGCTTCCCTGCTTCTTTTATTTCAAATGATGTCAACAGTTGGTTTGGCTACAAATTGTGTTCAGCTGACACTACTAGAACATTGAATTGGCTTGCCTGGCTAAAACAGATCCCCAGTGAAGTCTGTATTTAATTTTGAATTATCCCACTAGTCACATTCTGTACCCCCAAATAACTCAGTAAGTAGTTGCCTGTTCTTCTCTTCCCTTGTGCTGTATAGATATCTGGTAGTAAAAACACTGTGTTGCTATGGTGACCAAATGATATCTAAAGGGAAAAAAGAAATCTAAAATTACATCATGGTTGATTTTTTTTTTTTTTTAACCAAACCCAGAAACATTCTTCCATCCTCAGGACCTAGTAACAAGACCAGCTTAACCATAACAGTACTTACTTGGTTTTCAAAATAAAATAAATAAAAACTTCTAAAATTATAAACACAAACTATGTTTTATCAAACTGACTAGATTTATTGCTTTAAAATAACATTATCATACTTTAAAACAGGGAATAGACCTTTCTTTTACAAATTATCTTAGGTTTTATGGGAAAAAGAGGGATTTTTTTAAACTTCTGGAAATATCTGAAATATAAGGTTTACTTCCTCTTGGTCTGTGTCATTCCCCTTCTGGCCCCTGATAAGAAAAGATGACATCTCATTCTTATGTGGGAAAACTTAGAGAAATTACTGGGTGGGTCAAAGATACAGAGAGAAAGAAAAGGGGGTAGGAATTAAAAATTTGTGAAATTCCTCATAGTATAAGATGTTTCCCTTCAAGCTTTCACTGAAAAACGCTTTGAGAGGAGGGTGTCTCCCTGACACCTTGAACTTTATTGAACTTTAGTTCTTAGATTAAGCCTTTGATCCTTGCTGAAATCTACATTTCCCTGGAACAAGTACACTTAACACTATCGTAGTCATCTGAAATCAGCTTCTGGACAGAAGGGACCCACTTCTTCCATCTCTGGATTTCTAGCACTTAGCACCTGGCCTGTTTATGGTATCGTCTCGATATGCACTTGTGAATGAAGAGTGGGAAGACTGAAGACTCTGACAGCATTCTGGGGTCCCATATTTATTTTGTTTTGCATACTTTTATGGGGAAAGGTATTGAGGTTAAAGTGTAGTAGGAGAGAACATGGCAACAGTCAAAGTTATGTCTGAAATTTACATATGCTAGTCAGACCAACCCTGGAGCAGGCTAGAGTTCAAGAAAGATCCATAAATTTTTTTCCTGCTGATTACCAATCCCCCTGACATTTTATTTACATTTAGAATGTAGTTCTCCTGATATTTGTACTTACATCTAGATGGAGGCACCCTGAATAGTCTCATTTTCCTCTGATTTTTTTTGGCCTGGCATCATCTCCCAAGTTGAGATAGTTCACCTTGAGAATGCCTTGAGAAGATCAGTTCCTGCCCCAGGCCGTCCTGTCCCAACCAACCATCCCTCCCACTCCCTAGGACATTGCACCAAGATCCCATCCCACTGGACTACAGGACTCCTCCCTAGAGAACCATGGGAGCTTCAGAGTCAGAATGGATTGAGCCAGACTGCCTTTTCCATACTGTGGTGATTAGGACCTGAGTACAAGAGATTGTCTCAGAGCATCTTTAAAGGTTGCTTGGGATTTGAATTTATCAGGTTAATAACTAGGCTTAAAATAGTTACCCCTCCTGATAGCATAAACAAATATAACCCACTCTATTCTTTTTCCCAGCTTTGCTGGTGGCTCAGCGTCAATGAGCCAATGCCAATGCAGAAGCCGCCAAGTTCAATCCCTGGGTTGGGGAGATCCCCTGAAGAAAGAACTGCAACCCACACCCGTATTCTTGCTTGGGAAATCCCATGGACAGAGAAGCCTGGCAGGCTACAGTCCATGGGGTTGCAAAAGAGTCAGACATGACTTGGGACTAAACAACAATTCTTTTTCCATCTGATTAAGGAACGTTAAGAACATTAAGAGTGGGGTTTGTGGATAAGGTGTGTGTCCTTTAATCCTGTCTGCTTATCCGCCCAGCCTTCAGTGTGGCCTGGAGTGAATGAGTTGTGGAAAAGAAACAGCCCTGCTGGAAACACTGTACAGCTGGGCCATTGCTTGCCCACTGCACACTTGCTGGCCTCCTCAGATGAGCAGGGCTGTGCCCACAAGAGGCTTGGATCTAGAAGCCTCTCTGGGCTTCCACTCGTCCCTCTCAAATCTGAAAGGGGACAGTCCTCTCAACCAGCTGAACAGGAGCAGACAAAGAGAAAGTGGAGAGGCTCCCCTGGAGGAGAGACCTTGCTAAGAACACTTTCAGCTTGGAGGCTGGGGATGAAAGAAGAGATATGAAGAGGAATAGTGAGGGTGCGTGAAGCTTGTGAAAGTGATCCCTGGGTCCTGCCTTTCACTCACAGTAACTTCCAGCTGCTAGTCTGCCCTGCCTACCAGATTAGCAGATCCTTTCCTAGGATGTGTATGTGAGGAAGTAGAAGGAATAGAGACAAGGATCAGTGTATGGGTGCAATTTCTCCTCTGAGTCCAGACAAACAGTGGGTTGAGATGAGAGGACAGTTTAAAAAGCAAAAAGACAGTCACCATCATGAATATATTTCCCTGTTTGTAGCGTCATTTTTCCTGGGCCAAACTTGGAAAACGCTCATCTGTCAGAGCCTGTCATTCAGCATATTTCCAAGGCACTGAATGACTGTCATGTTTAATCTTCATGGAAGCTCTCTGATATGCGTTACTAGACCCAATTTCTGATCAGGAAACTGAAGCTCAGGGTAACTAATCTGCCCAAAGCCACACACAGCAAATAAAGCCAGCATCTGAATCCAGGTCTTTCTGGTTCCACTATGTCCCAAAGGAAAATTCTTTCCTCTGTATTCTTTTAAAAATATTTTTTTGAATATTAGAGTAATAACAAATACAATTCTAGAAAATTTGGAAAATATAAAGACATATAAAAGAACAATGAAAATAAAAATCAGTTGTGGTCTGGCCACCTAGAAACAACTTATTTTAAAATTTTGGTGTTTTTCTTCTGTCTTTTTCAGTGCATATAGTGATAACAGAAGTAAACATTTGTTAAGCTCTGGCTTTGTTCTGGACGTTGTTCTTAGCTCCTTTCTGTGTCATTTTTTTTTTCTCACAACAAATCAATAAGGTGTGGAGACTGTTATTATTCTAATTTTACTGGTAAAGACAGTAAGCACATAGATGTTAAGTAACTTATACAAGAAACAGGTGATTTGAAACAGGAATAGTGAGGGTGCGTGAAGCTTGTGAAACCAGGCAGGTTGGCTCGAGAGCACGGTTTCTCAGCCTCAGCACTGTTGGCATCTTGGATCAGACAGCTCTGTGTTGGGAATGGAGCATCGGTCCTCTTTACTGTAGTATGTTTCACAGCACCCCTGGCCTCTCCCTATGAGATATCAACACTTTCCTCCCTGAGTTGTGAAAATCAAGAGCGTCTCAGTATTGCCAGATGTCCCTTGGGAGGCAAAAGGGCCTCTGGACCACTAGTCTAAGAACCTGTGCTTTGAACCGTGTATGGTGGTTGAGATAACATAGCCTCTTCATATTTTAAATGCGTTTCGAGTATTTTCTTCTACATGTCAAGAAAGAAATACACCTTTGAATTTGGATACAGGCTATGAAACCTGCCTGGGATGTCAGTGGCTTTAAAGAACATAGGTAGGAAATTAGTTACTTCCAGAAAAATGCTCATTAGTGGACTTTTGTCACAGGTTTATCTTATCCCACCATTGCCCAGTGTGGAGAATGTGTTTCTCTCTTATAACTTTTTCCATGGTTCTATGCACCTTTAGCCTTCAGGAATTGGGATTTCAAGCGTACACTTATGGTATAGCAGGGCAGTGCTTATCCAAAGTGTCAAAATATGTCCCAAACAAAGGGTGTCTGTGGCAAATAATTTCTAGCTAAATAAAATACCAAAGTTTGCTGGTTATTTACTTTTTAAAAAACTTATTATAATAAATTTAAGGATATCAACATAATTATTTTCTTTTCTACATGACTACATGACTTCTTGGCTTGAAGATTGTGGTCTGAGTGCCAAGTGCTGCACATAATTCTGGATGTGTCTGTAGGAGTATATCACATGTATGGACTCAATGTCATACCTACCTCCGAAGAGGAAGTTGAAAATTGCTGGTGTTGGTGATTTTGGTCAGTCGTTGCTTATATGCAGAGAGGATTAAAATAAGCACTGAGAAGTGATAACAGTAGCATTTTAACTGATAAAATGTCTAAAAATATATGGCACTAAGATATGTTATTAACCATGTGAAACATATGCAAATACGTGTTCAACCATATTTTTAATCATATCTGACCACATACGTAGTTGCATAATTTGTCCATGAAAAATACATGTGCTACACATTGAAATCTAGCTTCTCCATGAGCTTGAGGGTAGCTTTCTGGGAAAACCATGATTGAGGACAGTGGTGCAGATCAAAATTTACCCAGAGTATTGATGTGAACTTGATGTGAGACAGCATGTAAATGCTTCTGAAAAAGAGAAGTTTTTGGTAACTCGCTATTCAGTGCTTATGTTCTTAATGAATCCTTCACCTTCTTTTCAAAAGGCTATAGATCGCATCCACTGTTCAGCTCTTTGCTTTGAGTGTAATGAATCTGGTCTTTGCCTCCCGACATCTCTCCTATTTCAGTCTCATAACTAAAGATGTTGATACTGAAATCAGAGATTGGAAATGAACATTTCCCTACCAAACTTGAATTCAACGAGCACACAGCAGCTTCAAAAAATGTTTGTTGTAATAAACTGAGTTTACTGAGGTGCAAATTCCTTGGCCAAATTATTTTCTTCAAAACTTGAAAGATCCCATTCTAGGAAGAGAGGTGAAAAAATTGGTAGAGGACAGTCAGGGTTTCTAGCAAATATTTCTCCTCCCCAAGAAGTCTGGTGTTACCTGGGATGGGAAGCAGACACAGGTGGCAGGTTTTCTTAGACCAGACCGCTTCTGGTGAGGGATCTTCTATAGGAGATTGTTGGCACATCCAGGGTAACTACTGAGGAGGGCTTGGCTGACCCCTCAGTGCAATTCCTCTCTCCTTTGGAGACCGAGACTAGTGACCTTGGACTGGACCCCAGCATCCCTTAACAGAGTCCCTTTCCTCCCATCAAAGGGCACTCTCAGGAGGAGCTCTCCACCAGCTGAGAGTGGTGGCTTATAAGTTAAATGAGTGTGTGTTGCTCATTATGATGTCTGCCTGTCAGTTTTAGTTCATACAGTGAACATGACCTTAGAAATCATCTGGACCAACTCATTTTTGTTGCAGACATGGAAAGAGAGATTCAGGGAGATTAATTTACTTGAGGTCCTTACACTGATATAAAAATAAGACCTGGGTCTCTTGATTTGCTGTTCAGTGCTTATAATCAGAATTATAGCTTGGGTTTCTCGGCCTACAGTCTAACATTAAAGGTGAAGTAGAAAGTACTACATTCTTTAAGCTTTTGGGGGTTTCTAATATCCTAGATACTGGTAGGGTAGTAGAAGGTGATAGAATGGCTGGTATGAGTTTCATTGTTCACACTCGGTTTTATAACAAATCTATATTGAATGTTTCTGTTGCTGCTGTCACAAACGAACACAAACTTGGCCAACACAAGTGCAGCCATTGATTATGTAACAGTTCTGCAGATCAGAAGTCTGGGTGGGCTTGGCTGGTTTCTCTGCTTAGAGTCTCACAAGGCTGCAAGGTGTTGACAGGACAGCACTCTTTGTAGAGGTTCCGGGGCTGATTCCCCTTCCAAGCTCGTATCTGTGGTTGGTAGAATCCGGTGCCTCGTCCTTGTAGGACCAAGGGCACGTTTCCTTGATGGCTCTCAGTTGGGGGCCACCTGTAGCTCCCCAAGGCTTCCCCCTGGTTCTTGCATGTGGGTCCCTCCACCTCAGAGCCAGAACAGCATATCAGTTCCTTCTCACTCTTGGAATCTGTCTCTGGCTTCTATTGTAGCTCTCTGCTATCAGCCGAGAAAGTTCTATCTCTGAAAGGGCTCCTTAGTTTGGGCCCCCTGGCTAATTCCAGATCATCTTCCCATTTTAAATTGCATAGCCGTAACTGTATATGTAGAGTCCTTTTTGCTATTTAGTGTAACATATTGACAGGAGTGGAGGTATGGATGTCTTGGTGGGGGGTGGCATTCTGCCTACGTGTTGTCTGAGTGTGTGCTAAGTCGTGTCAGTCATTTCCAACTCTGTGCGACCCTGCGGACTGTACATGTTATTTCCTTTAAATAATGGCAAGGCTCCATCCTACCAGGACAATGGGAAAGTTGGTGACAAACATTACTAGGATTCTTATCCTCTTTCTAGGACTCGGGGCTCTTACACACTACAAAAAGATAGGGTGGCCCCTCTCGACTTGGATCCCCTCTGATTATAGCAGAGATGTAATTGTGGCCTGAGCTGGTGTTTGAAGGCTGGTGAAGCTGCCGCATCAGTATGGCCCCCACCCCGCCCCTGACCTGGAGCAGTGGCCTCTTTTCCAGCTGGGGAACTCCATTCCTTGAACCCACCTCCCTACCTGCAAACCTCCATCTCCACCTATCCCTTACCTGGAGCACAGTGAGGAAGTAAGGCAAGGGTCCCAGGCCTGCCTTTTCTTTTTAACTGCTTTATTTACATGCCATAAAATTCACTTGTTTTAAGGGTACAATTCAGTGATTTTTGTTAACATTTACAGAACTGTACAACCATCACATAATCCAATTTCACAACCTTTTCATCATCCTCAGAGGATCCCTTGTGCTCATCCAGGGCTCCCCTTTGCAGGACTCCAGGGGGCACAGCCACACTCCTGTTTCAGAGGTCCTAGTTTCTCTCTCATCCCCTGTACAGAAATACAGAAATTCCACCCCTCCCCCACCAACCAGAGAACCCAGCATCCAGAAAGCAGAAGCCAAGGAAACAGGCTTGTTTCAGGCCTGGTGAGACGACTCTCCTCCAAGACAAGAGAGTGCTTAGCCCTGGGTCCATTCTCAGCAGAGGACAGGAAAAAAAGTCCCAGCAAGGAGCACAGTGCGCGCACATCAGCATCTCAGTGACTTAACCTCTCTCTGTACCAGGCAGTGGGGTCTTCCGGTTGCACGTATCCGTGGGCAGCCACTGCCCCCTGGAGCAGTGACTTTCAGAGAGGTGTCAGTCCTCTCTCCTCCCTGATTCCTTACCTCTCTTTGCTCACAGAACACCTGATGGGCACATAGTGGGGAGTGGGGAGGGAGAACGGGGAGCCCCTCTGTGGTACCAGAGTGAAAGGAAGTGCCCAGAAGTACTCTGCCCCTCCAGGCCCCGCTTACTCCTTTCTGTCTTCCCTGCCCCCATGTGATGGGGCAAAGAATTCTGAGTCACCTTAAGAACAACAGCCTGTCACAAGAGCAGTCCTAAGGCCAGGTCCCAAGGAGCCTGAAACATTGTTCTGGATCTGAAAGGAAGCTGGGGATCCAATGGTGACTGGATTTCCTTGGCCTGTGTTCTGTCTGCAGCAGGAGTCCTGGTGAGTCTACTGTAGAGGACCCTGGCCTCTGTCCCTGCTTCTCCTGCCTCCATGGCTTCCCCAGATTCGAAGCCCAAGAAAGGGCCTGCTGCCAAGCTCTTACAATAGCTCTTTTCTTTCATACAACTTTTAACAACTTACTGTCTTTTTAGGGGATTGTGCTAGGTTTTCGTTGCTGTCTTTCTCTAGTCTTGGAGAGTGGGGGCTACTCTCTGGTTGGGGTGCGTGGGCTTGTTACAATGGTTTCTCTTGTTGGGGAGCATGGGCTTTAGGGAGTGTGGGCTTCAATAGATTTAGCGCGGGGGCTCAGTAGTTATGGTGCACGAGCTTAGCTGCCTCGCGGCATATGGGATCTTCCCGTGCATGTGTGGTAAGTCGCTTGAGTCGTGTCCGACTCTTGGCAATCCTATGGACTATAATCTGCCAGGCCCTTCTGTCCATGGGATTCTTCAGGCAAGAATACTGGAGTGTGTTGCTGTGCCCTCCTCCAGGGGATCTCCCCGACCCAGGGATCGAAGGTGAGTCTCTTAGTCTCCTGCATTGGCAGATGGATTCTTAACCACTGGACCACCAGGGAAGCCCACAACTTACGGTCTTTATTTGTGCTTATTTCTTACTCTTCTCTCCACCCCTCCACAACTAATTAGACTATGACCTTCATGAGGGTAGGGACGCAGTTTTGTTTGCCATTGTATATCCATCGGGTTCTTAGCACAGTACATTCTGGTGCATTGTATGATCTTACAATATGTTTATGGAACGATGAATGAAATAATAAAAATGGGCAAAGAATCTGAAGAGACATTTCTCCAAACTTATATGTCCAGGTGCCACCTAAGTAGCTCTGCTTGAATATCCAATAGGAATTTAATTCAGCCAAAATAAAATTGCTGATTTCCAGTTCCCCGGACTTTTTCTTTCTGTGTCTGAGATCCTCAAACTTTGGAAATATCTCCATCCCCTACCCCGTCACACGTCAGCAAATCTTGATGGCTCTTTCTCCAATATGTTTTCAATATCCATCTACTTTTTTCCACTTACACTGCACTGCCCTGGTCATCATGTACCTAGGTAATTGTAAGAGCCTCTTAACTGTTCTTTCCTCCTCTACTCTCAGCTACCCACACAGCAACTAAAGTTGTATTTTTGAAACACAAATCAGGTAATACTCATTCATCCATTGCTTAAAGCCTGCAGTGGATTTCACTGGAATAACACCTGTGCCCTACAGTGCTATATGTGACCTAATCCCTGCCTACATTTCTGATTATATCAGGTACCATTTTCTTTCTTGAGCTATGTGAAGCACATAGCTCAGTTGGTAAATCATCTGCCTGCAATGTAGGAGACCTGGGTTCGATTCCTGGGTCAGGAAGATCCCCTGGAGAAAGAAATGGCAACCCACTCCAGTATTCTTGTCTGGAGAATCCCACGGACAGAGGAGCCTGACAGGCTACAGTCCGTGGGACTGCAAGAGTTGGACACGACGTAGCGACTAAACCACCACCACCACCATTTTCTTCCACGTTCATATACTCCAGCCTCATAACAAGCTTGTTCCTGCCCCAGGACCTTTGGACTCATTCTTCCTTCTGCATTCTGATTTCCACATGGCTGGCTTCCTATAAATGGGATTTTAGCTCTAGTATCATTTCAGAGAATCCTTCTCTGATGACTATCTGAAATAAGACCCTGCATTTAGAGGCAAATAACAGAAAACTAGAGTCCCTTGGACTGCAAGGAGATCCAACCAGTCCATCCTAAAGGAGATCAGTCCTGGGTGTTCACTGGAAGGACTGATGTTGAAGCTGAAACTCCAATATTTCGGCCACCTGATTTGAAGAGCTGACTCATTTGAAAAGACCCTGATGCTGGGAAAGATTGAAGGCAGGAGGAGAAGGGGATGACAGAGGATGAGATGGTTAGATGGCATCACCGACTCAGTGGACATGAGTTTGGGTAAACTCTGGGAGTTGGTCGTGGACAGGGAGGCCTGGCGTGCTACAGTTCATGGGGTCGCAAAGAGTCGGACACGACTGAGGAACTGAACTGAACAGAAAACTCAAAAGGGCTTAAGACATCAAGGACTATTTAATAAGTAGTCTAGAGGCAGGTGTTCTGGCAGCTCCATAATGTCAGAGCACTGGGTGGTATCTTTGAGAGTCTTAGGACTTCCCTTGACCTCATAAGATACCACCAATTGCACTGATATCATTATGTGACAGTTTACAAAGGCAGAAAGTGAGGGATAGTCAGGCTCATAAGAAAGAACACTCCTGACATGCCCTTTTCCTTTTATTAAGAAAGATTTTTTCATGAGCCTCCCAGCACCCTACAAGGAGGCTTCCTCTTGTCTCAGTGGCCAGAGAAGATGATGTTGCTATGACCACCCCTAGCTGCAAGGGTTGGTGGAAGGTGATTATCTTTCCTTGTCAGCCTCTGGAGACAGGAGGGCAAGGGAGGTGTTGGGAATGGCCACTGTGTGACCAGCCAGCCACCCGCTTGCCATCCCTTTCCTGCCCATTCTGGACCTTCATTCTGCTTTGTTTTTCTCCATGGCACTAACCATTTATTAATTGTGTACTTTTTCTTATTTAGCTATGTAATATTATTTCTCCCAGTAGAGGAGAGCTCTAGTTTACTTCTGTATTTCCAGCATTTAGCCCAATCCTGGCTTCTCCTAGATGATAAAAAATATCAGATAAACGTGTGATTGAGGACTGCTGTGTATACACTGTCATCTCCTGGGGTAAGGTTTATGTTTGTTTCTTTCGCATTTTATCTGACCACAGACTTTGTGAGAACAGTAGAGAGACAGGAAGTGTTATTCAAACTTCCACACAGATCCCGACTAAGTGGCAGTTGGGGTGGGAAATACTGGGTCATGTCCCTGACACATTTCCCCAAAGAGGAGCTGGTATGACCTAACATTTCCTCCTGCAGCTAGGTCTACAGAGAGTCTGGGGAGGATCACCACTTGTGATCAACATAATCCTCCATGTGGGTGAAGCCTGGGCTCCTTTCTGTTGGACTTCTGTGGGTCAAGTATCTCTCCAGTGCCAGCCATACCCAGGCAAAACTGTCAAGTCGGTGAAGTTTATCTTCTTCAGCTTCAACCTTTCACCCTCCACCCATCCCTTCCCACAATATAACACCCCATTTTCATTCTCTCTAGATCCTGACTGTTCCTTGTGGCATTTGCTTTTTGGCATCTCTTCTGTTTTCATTTTCACTAAGATCATAGCTCTCCCAGATAGAAGGGGTCTCAGATATCACCACTGTTCTACTGATAATGTATTCTAAAATTTACTCTTTAAGAAGCATTTACATTTTAAATGGAACTTTGGTGCTCACTTCAGCAGCATGTATACTAAAATGGGACTTTGAGGGAAGCAGAGGGGATAGAATCCCTCCTGATTTCTGGAAATCATACCAAGGATGCTGACTCTGTTTATTTCTAATATTTTCAAATTTATGTGAAAAATAAAAAGGTAAAGGCGATAAAAGAAGAATGGTGGTGGTGGTGGTGGTTTAGTTGCTAAGCCATATCCGACTCTTGTGACCCCATGAACTGGAGCCCACCAGGCTCCTCTGTCCATGGGATTTTCCAGGCAAGAACACTGGAGTGGGTTGCCACTTCCTTCTCCAAAAGAAGAATATAGTTCCTTAAATCTAGATGTCTAGAATTTCTCACCAGCAATGTCATTATTTGGGGATAGTTTGTGATGTTGTGTGTGTGCTTAGTCGCTCAGTCATGTCCGACTCTTTGCAACCCCGTGGACTGTAGCCCACCTGGCTCCTCTGTCCCTGGGATTCTCCAGGCAAGAACACTGGAGTGGGTTGCCATGCCCTTCTCCAGGACATCTTGCCAACCCAGGAATCAAACCCAGGTCTCCTGCATTTGTGATGTTAGAAGAGGCTTTTTTGAAAACCCTTTCCTTTTCCAAAAAAATCATCTTCTCCTTGAAAGCAGAACAAATATTCAAACAAAGAGAAAATGTGTCACATCTGATCTCAGAAAACTGCTTGATCTCAGTTGGGAAACAGATTGAAAGGCACAGACCTGGAAATATTATGAAGAAATACTTATATATATTGTATAACCAGAGGAAAGAGAGAAGGGCATTAGGAAAAATTTCAAGCTTATAAGTCACAATGCCAGGAGTCTCAGATGTTGGAGAAGAAACTTGATTTTCACTGGAATTATGAGGTTCTTTTTACAATTATTCAGAATTATCTAAAGGAAATAATTTAAGCCGGATAGAGTCTGTATGCTTTTGAGAAGGACCAGTCAATCCAGTTAGATTATCAATACATATTTTGGTTCAGGGTATAAGAAAAAGTTTCATCTGGCAAAAAGAAAGTGAAGTCACTCAGTCGTGTCCAACTCTTTGTGACCCCGTGGATTGTAGCCTACCGGGCTCCTCTGTCCATGGGATTCTCCAGGCAAGAATACTGGAGTGGGTTGTACATTTCCTTCTCCAGGGGATCTTCCCGATCCAGGGATCAAACCCAGGTCTCCCATATTGCAGGCAGATGCTTTACCCTCTGAGCCACTGGGGAAGGCCTCATCTGAAAATATGTCACACACACACACACACACACACACACACACACACAAATCCCCAACATAAAGAAACTTGGAGAAAGATTATGTTTGTTTATTTGGACCTCAGTGACTTTCCCCTGCTGTCAATGATGAGGTATTCAGGCCCTTGACAAAGGCCATTCATCCTTAACAATGCTAAATTATGTGACCGATGTTAGTAATATGACTCTAGGGTGTGATGTGTGGTGTGGTTACTAAAATTTGCTTGTCATATGGCTTAGAAGACTTTTATGGGCTAACAGTAGGGCTGATATTTTCAGCACTTGCTATGTGTCAGACACCAAGCTAGGTGTGTTTTAGAACTATAGTAGGATAACACTTACTGAGGGTGTTGTACCAGACAGATTGACTTGTAATAACTCATTTAACTCCTGAGCATATATTATCTCATTTAATCCTCATAATAATCAAATGAAATAGGGACTAATTATCCTCATTTTCTGGGCTTCCCGGGTGGCACAGTGGTAAAGAATCCACTGGCCAATGCAGGAAATGCAAGAGATGCAGGTTCAATCCCTGGGTTGGGAAGATCCCCTGGAGTAGAAAATGGCAACCCACTCCAGTATTCTTGCCTGGAAAATTCCACTGATAGAGAAAACTGGTGGGCTACAGCCCATGGGATCACAAAAACATGACTGAACAGATTCTCGTTTTACAGATGAGAATACTGGAATCAAGAGGGTTAGATAACTTGTTTTGGGTCACACAACTAGGTAATGAGTGACAGAGATAGCAGTCCTACTTCAGTCTGCTTCAAAGCCTGTACACATAACCACTTTGCAATAATCCTATATTGTGAGCTGAAAAATAAGTGTCTCTCAGCAGAAGATTATGTTCTAGGTGTGTAGGTTTGTCAGATTTAGGTAATAAAAATATAGGACGGGACATAGTTATGTTAAAAAATTATCTGTTATTTATCTGAAATTCATGCTTAACTGGGCTTCCTGTGTTTCATCTGGCAACCCTGTCTGTGTGGCTCATTATGAGAACATGTATTCTCTCTTTCTGGTTTTCCTGTTCCTCCACCACAGTCATACTGGTAGCTACCTGGGCCTTACGTAGTTGTATAAAGTGCTTAGCTCAGTGTCCACACCAGAGCCATAGCTCAGAGCCAAGAAGTGAGATAGGAACTCAGGAAGCTTCCAAAGAACCTGTGTGACCTCCTTAGCCATTTGTAAATTCAGGGATGTATGTAAGTTCAGGACATTTGGATAGGTTGGCCTGTGAACTGCCCTCCTGGAAGTGGAGGGCTGGTAACCACTGGCTCTGCAGGGAAAGAGCCCGTTTGTGGCGTTTGTCAGTCTCCTGGTGCGACTGTTCCTACCTTGGCTGATTCATGATGCCAACATGATGTCATTCAACTTGGAATTGGGAAGGAATGTGCTCTGAGGAGCCCCTTGCAAGCTAGTCCTAGCCCATCTCTGTTCCAATCTTATTTCATATGTAGGCAAATCAAGCGTACAAAACAGTGAAAGGTTTAAGGAAAATATCTACCACCATCATATTTCTTAAATTACAACAGTTAAAATTTAAAAGAGAATTTCCTACTTGGGGTGATACTGAATTGTTCAGACTTTTTCTACACTTCGATTCAAACTGAAGTCTAGACTTCTGCTTTCATTCTACATTTACAAGGCAGCAGTCAATCATCTGATAATGAATTTTCAACACTCTCACATTCTTTATTCTGAAGAAAGGCTGTGTTTCCAGACCAGCATGTCTACTGCACTTTTGATGCTAAGCCTCCCTGCAGTATATAGTGGGAGTGATTTTTCTCCCCCAAAATGTTCACTGTGTCACATATTTCTGAGCTAGCATATTGAACAGATGTATCTGTGGGTTGCAAGAGTCTGTGGGGGAATTTTATATTCGTGTTTGATTGAGAAGTCTGTGTACAGCCAGTTTGACCCTCCAAATTTAGATCCAGCCCATTGTGGCTCGCCTGGGAGATGAAGTGCCTCCTGCTGCTGCTGCTGCTGCTGCTGCTGCTAAGTCGCTTCAGTCGTGTCCAACTCTGTGCAACCCTATAGACGGCAGCCCATCAGGTTCCCCCATCCCTGGGATTCTCCAGGCAAGGACACTGGAGTGGGCTGCCATTTCCTTCTCCAATGCATGTAAGTGAAAAGTGAAAGTGAATGACGTGCCAGTGGTGGTTAAAAGCGTGGGCTTTGGAGCAAGGCAGTCTTGGGTGACCACTTTCCAATTGTGTGACCTTGGGGAAGAACTTCAGTTTTTTCATTTGAAAAATAGGGCTAATAACATTACCTCTTTCTCTGGAAGGTCTCTGCATGTGAAATACCTGAAAGATAAAAAGCACACACACAAAAAAAGTACTAACTCTTGGTGGTCTTGATGCTACTATAACTCCTGTCTTCACTGCAGTTATTCTCACTGCTCATTAGCCACAGGCTGTGTGGCTAATTCTACAGAAATGTTTCCATTCATTTTTTTCCCAACCAAATCATATATAAATTTAACATAAAATTCTAATTTGCCATAGTCTTCCTGTATTATGGGAATATCTCTGAATCTGTGTAATTTCAGGAGGGAAAAATAAATCAGTTATTAGGGTTTCCTGGGTCTGGAAGAAACCTACCCAGCAATGATTCACTTATCTGGGAATAGCCTCTGGCAAACTGTGAAGTTTATCATCTGTGCCCCTCTGATTCTTTTTTGTGGTCCTCTCATTAGTATCTAATCATTCATATACCCATCGAAATACAGTTTTCCAAAGATTAAAGTCATGGTTCTCATTCATCATGATTCTCATTCAAGCATAGAAATGAACATAATGTCAAAAATTCATTAACTTATTACTGAAGGAACCAATGAGATAATAAGGTTGCTTCCAAGAGCATTTGAATAAATGGATATTTATAGGGATTGGGGGGGGGCAGTTTGTTCCTGTTTGTTTGTTTCTGTAAATAATGTGAGCATAAGATTGCTAGGAGGCGCAAAACTGGTTATTGTCCTGCTGCTGCTAAGTTGTTTCAGTTGTGTTCGACTCTGTGCAACCCGAGACGGCAGCCCACCAGGCTTCCCCGTCCCTGGGATTCTCCAGGCAAGAACATTGGAGTGGGTTGCCATTTCCTTCTCCAGTGCATGAAAGTGAAAAGTGAAAGTGAAGTTGCTCAGTCGCTTCCGACTCTGAGCAACCCCATGGACTGCAGCCTACCAGGCTCCTCTGTCCAAGGGATTTTCTAGGCAAGAGTACTGGAGTGGGGTGCCATTGCCTTCTCCAGGGCAATAAATCTATAACCTTTGGGGTTATTTTTTCTACTAAACAAATTTGCATGTTTACATGTAATGTCTGGGTGCTAATCATATTGTAAATAGCAAAATCAAGAACAGATACATTCTTCCAGAGAATTAAATAATCCTTGGGGAAGCCCATGTAACAGTGTCCTAGCATGATATTAAAAAATTATGCTATGCTCTCTGTGCCTTATTTTCAAATAATGGATAATTTTTCTTAACATATCTACCCATTTATTCAGTAAACCTTTATCAATATCTATGTGCTGCAGGGATATAGAAGTAAAGACACAGCCCCTGTCCTTAAGGAATTCATAACCCAACAGGGGAAGACAGCACTCAAAATAAAAATTACAGTATGAAGTGACAGACATATCATTTTATATATAGACGCAAGGCCCCATCATTACAGAGGTTGCTCACTCCCTAGCTCTATATCATGTCAGCTCATCCACCATTTTCCCCACCTCTATATTAAAACACATCTCTTAGAGCCCAACAGATGAATAATTCCTTTCTTAGATAATACACAGATAAAGGAATATATTAATAGGGACCCTCCGTCTCAGCTCAATCTGGTGTGTCACGTGGTAGTCTCAGGGCTGGTTGGGAAAAGACAGGATGAGCTGGAAAGAGGTGAAGACGGCTTTCCTGCTGCTGCTAAAATTACTGAATATGGATGACCCAGACACAACTACTAATTACGCAGCCTCTGTATTTCAGAAATACTCCCTTAAAGATATATTTATTTCCAAATTAATAGAGCAGGGGAGAGCTTCCTTAACATTTACTTTAGAATTCTAGAATTTAGTTATAATATGGCAGACCATGTTTCCTGCGAGTGGGTATAGGAGGCTGTCTGAGGTCGCCTAAACTGCCTTTACTCGCCCTTAAATGATAGTTGACCTGGGTGACTTTAGTTTCACCTGCCCTGCTCTTGTCAGGGGCCATGTTTCCCCCTGTCACCATGGTAACCACCGACCCAGCTCTCTGAGAACACACAGTGATTTTTGTATCTCTGCTTTTAATTCTCCTAGCAGAGCCACCTAGAGTAGGAGGCCTGTATTTCAGCTCTCTGTCTTTATGAAGTCAGTTCATTCAATAGCTAATAAGCGATTATTAATGTAAAGAACTTCATTGGAAGCTGTGGAGCATGGACAAAGAATAACGCCCTTTTCCCAGGACCCCATAGTTAATGAGAGAAGACAGAAATGTGGAAGCAATTCTAAAGCAGTGATTGTTAATCCGGGCTGCACATTGGGATCACCTGGGGAACTCTCGAAACCCCCATGCCCAGGCTGCACCCCAGAGCAATTAAACCGGAATCCCTAGAGAAGGACCCTGGCATCAGCATTTTGTAAAGCTCCCTGGGAACGTCCAGCATGGCTCTAAAGCAAAACAAACCGGGAAAAGGAGTCACAAAATGCTCTATGAAAGAGAGAACCACAGCCATTCTGCATATGTTAATGTTCTCATCCACCGGGTGACTACATTTCAGCCCATGAATGCAGAAAATGTAACTTCTCATTGTAACCACAGGAAAAATGTAGGTCAGTTTAATTGTAGGGCAGAGACTGTATGGTCTGGGCATATGGTCTGCAGAAAACTATACCTCTAAGAGTCTCTTGGACTAGGAGATCCAACCAGTCCATCTTAAAGGAGATCAGTCCTGAGTGTTCATTGGAAGAACTGATGCTGAAGCTGAAACTCCAATACTGTGGCCACCTGATGCTAAGAGCTGACTCATTGGAAAAGACTCTGATGCTGGGAAAGACTGAAGGCAGGAGGAGAAGGGGATGACAGAGGATGAGATGGTTGGATGGCATCACTGACTCAATGGACATAAGTTTGGGTAAGCTCCGGGAGTTGGTGATGGACAGGGAGGTCTGGCGTGCTGCAGTCCATGGGGTCGCAAAGAGTCAGACACGACAGAGCAACTGAACTGAACTGAAGGGGGAAAGGGCCCCCAAAAGGTCAGCCCTAGAAGGATGACTCCCAAGTTATTCCACATGCTATCTCTCTCCCTTGGAATGTTTGGGACTTTTTTTCTTTTTTAAACCCTTGTCTTCCTGAAGAAGGGACCTTCATCCTCCAGGCCCCTGGCTCACACTTTGATCTCCTCTGTGAAGCCTTTCCTTTCCTTCCCTTTTCCAAGCACAATTGGGTCCCTGTTTTTCTCTGCCACTTAGCTCCTTATCTGTCAATTTTAATTATTATAGAATTTAGTTATAATATGGCAGACAGCTTATTTATACATTTACCCTTTTACTGGCCTTACTTTTCGTTGGTTTTCCTAGTACCTAGCATAGTTTCTTGGTGTACTGAATGAGTAAACAGAGGTACAGCACTTTTAGGTCCAATCAGAAAAGTCATGCCATCAATCAGGTGAGACCTAGACTCAGCAACTCCTCAGGTTGTCGTGTCCCATTTCTTTTTCTTATTTGGCCACACCTCACGGCTTGTGGGATCTTAGTTCCCTGGTGAGGAATCAAACATGCTTCCCCTGCAGTGGAAGTGTGGAGTCTTAACCACTGGATCACGGGGGAAGCCCCTCCCTTGTCGCGTTTCCAGGAGGGTATGTGTGTGTGTGTGTCGGGGGGTGTGTGTGTGTGTGTATGGTGGGGGTCGGACACACTTGTAAAGCTGCAGGAGGAAGGGACAGAAGAAGGCTCCTGCAGCACATCAGTGGTGGTGGTAGTGGTGGTGATTTTGAGTTTGATCTGCAGAGCTTTGCTATGAGAGGAAGAAAGAAGCAGAAGGAAGTTTAGAGGCTTCCAAGTGTGTGTGGAACTACGGGAAAGTGCCCGTGCCACCAGCTCCTGTTCTATTTCGGCCACGGCATTCCCCCACAAATTCAGAACAGCCCTTTCTCTCTGGGAATGTTGCTTGTTTCTTGTATTTTTAAGCTTTCAGTTCAGTTCAGTCGCTCAGTCGTGTCCGACTCTGCGACCCCATGGACTGCAGCACACCAGGCTTCCCTGTCCGTCACCAACTCCCGGAGTTTTACTCAAACTCATGTCCATCTAGTCGGTGATGCCATCCAACCATCTCATCCTCTGTCATCCCCTCCGCCTCCTGCCTTCAATCTTTCCCAGCATCAGGGTCTTTTCCAAAGAGTTAGTTCTTCATAACAGGTGGCCAAAGTATTGGAGTTTCAGCTTCAGTATCAGTCCTTTTAAATTTTAAATCTTAAAAAAAAAAAATTTAGGTTTTTTTTCTTTTTTCAATGTTGTAGCTTTTACACACGTAAAGGTGAAAAGATGGTTTTGATTTTGTAAGGATGACACACATGTATTACAGATTTTCAAGGACAGTGCTAATTTTAGGTCTGATGTCCTGTTTTCAGACTGTGTCCTAATTTTCTATATGGAAAGTATGGTTGCTAGTCTTACGACTTACTGTCAACCAGCCAGGCATGCTTAAAGGTCTTTTAATTATTAAAATAATTAATTACCTTATGTTTCTCTTTAAGAAATTAAGTAGGGCTGCTTCACGGACAAAAAAAGCCTTGAAAGGAACATGGACCTGGCCATTTGTACATCACCCTGAGCTTCAGACTTTTGTTGAATGGGGTTTCTTGGTGAGGAAAATATATATTAACATCCTCTTCCTACCACAGATCACTACAAATATCCTTCAAGGCAAAATGGGTCATTAGGAACTGTCCTTTGACCCCACAGAAACATTTCTTTTTGAAGTGTAGTGACAGCTGTCCCCGAGGAAGGGCAAGAAGCAGAGCCTGTTGCTGGGGCACCCTCCCCTGTGCCCCAGCCCTGGTTATTATGGATTCAGCTGCTGTGCTTTCTCTTTCTGCTTACTAGATTCAGACCAAATTAAACCTTAAAGATGACCGCAGCCCAAGTCACCTCAATTTTAATTGAATGGCTCACAATGATACAGTGTTTTCCCCTGTTAAAAAGTGTAACTTTTTCCCCCTAACTGAATATAGTAGTAAGAAAAAGTTAAAATAAAGGCTGGGTAAAGTTAGAGTTGATTGCTTATAATTATCTGAATGCCATAAGGTTTCTAGCAACCTGGTTTTACATTCATTAGGGGACATCTTGTACATTCTCAGTCAGTGTCGTTTTATGAAACGGTAACAACAGTAGCATCAAATATGTCATCGATAGGTGGTACATCATCTGTTGGGGAAAAATAGGCTGTGTTTTTGTGTCATTAAATGAGGAGCTGCTTCTGGCTCACGTGTACTTCCACGATGCTTATGTAATGGGAATTCTGCAGTAAGTGAGGGGTCCTTCCCAGTAGCCAGCCAGTCTGCATTCAGATTCCCGTTAGCTATTTCCATAGCTGATGTCTGTGTATTCCATCTGCCCAAGTTTTCCTCCCTTGCAGCCTCACTACTTTAGTGTTAGGACATTCAGGAACTTCTCATATGCTTCCCAGAATTCCAGCAGTTCTTCATTTGGGGGTAAACCCTAAAAGTGAGCTAGATCTGAGATCCCTACCCCTCTGCGATCCCCAGCGCGTGAAGGGAACAAGGGTCAGTGAGGACTGGGGCTTGCTGTGTGTTCCACCACATTTGATGAAGGTCAGGAGAGAGGGGAGGCCAGGGAGACCCTGAGCTGGGCTCAGCTGAAACAGCCCTAAAATGAAAGAGAAACAGAGCCAGAGCTTTTTTCTGGGTAGTAGTCATGTTTTCCTACCAACACACAAGTCCTCCTTGACAAATGACAACTGACCTAAGCATCCTAAATCATTGTTAGCCTTAGGAATCAATCCTTATAACACCATTTTAACAGGAGGCCTCATTCTTCTTTCCTTATCCAGAACTAAGAGGGGAAAAATGAATATGGTTTTTGCTCACAGAATGGATAACAGCAAGCCACCGTTGGTTGTTCCTACACTGCTGGTGCCACTTCACAACCACAGCTGCGCAGAGACGGCTGCCCCTCTGCCAAGCCGAGACCTGACGGAGCTTTCCCCAGAGCACAGCTGGAGGAGCAACGGAACAGACCCACAGTATGGCCCGAGCCCCGGGGAGGTGGCCGCAGCCAGCACTTTCTTTGGGGCCCTGTGGCTGCTTTCTGTCTTTGGCAATTCCCTGGTGTGTCTGGTCATCCACCGCAGCAGGAGAACTCAGTCCACCACCAACTACTTTGTGGTGTCCCTGGCATGCGCCGACCTCCTGGTCAGCGTGGCCAGCACGCCTTTCGTCCTGCTGCAGTTCTCCACTGGCCGCTGGCCGCTGGGCAGCGCCACGTGCAGGGCCATGCGCTACTTTCAGTATCTCACCCCGGGAGTCCAGATCTATGTGCTCCTGTCCATCTGCATAGACCGGTTCTACACCATCGTCTACCCACTGAGCTTCAAGGTGTCCAGAGAGAAAGCCAAGAAGATGATCGCCGCATCCTGGATCTTCGAGGCGACCTTTGTGACGCCTGTGTTGTTCTTCTACGGCTCCAGCTGGGACAACCACTGCAACTATTTCCTTCCCTCCTCTTGGGAAGGAACCGCCTATACTGTCATCCATTTCTTGGTGAGCTTTGTGATCCCGTGCATCCTCATAATCTTATTTTACCAGAAGGTCATAAAATACATTTGGAGAATCGGCACTGATGGCCGGACAGTGAGGCGGACCATGAACATTGTCCCAAGGACAAAAGTGAAAACAGTCAAGATGTTCCTCATTTTAAATCTGCTATTTTTGCTCTCCTGGCTGCCTTTTCATGTCGCTCAGCTGTGGCACCCCCATGAGCGAGACTATAAGAGAAGTTCCCTTGTGTTCACTGCTATCACGTGGATATCCTTTAGTTCCTCAGCCTCTAAACCTACTCTGTATTCCATTTATAATGCCAATTTTAGGAGAGGCATGAAAGAGACTTTCTGCATGTCCTCGATGAAGTGTTACCGAAGCAACGCCTATACTATCACAACCAGTTCAAGAATGGCCAAAAAAAACTATGTCGGCATCTCAGAAATCCCTCCTTCGGCCAAAACTATAACCAAAGACTCAATCTATGATTCGTTTGACAGGGAAGCCAAGGAAAAAAAGCTTGCTTGGCCCATTAATTCAAATCCGCCAAATACTTTTGTCTGATTTCTCAGAATTCTTTCAATTATTATTATGCACCAGAGGTTAAAAATTTAACTATAAAAACAAGCTATTTATGTATTTTTTCAATCAATTTTCTGAGGGAAATGTTTTATTATGTAGAATGCATTCGCTATTGATTTTAGTTTTTGTCTTTTTTAATTTAGTTGCTTTTTGTTTTAGAGGAAGCTTTTCACCTTGAGCTTATTTATGGTCAACAGTCCCTTTATTAGTTACATGCATTTAAAAAAAAAAAAAAAAAGAATGCTTTCTGACTTTTTATTTACTATTTGGTCCAAAAAGCATAAACTGTCTTTGACTGATGATTTAACCTGATTTTATTGTTTTCTTTTTCTCCTCCCTACTGAATTTTTGTTAACTATAGGCTTCTGTTCCAAATCAAATCTCCTGTGTGACACATTTCAGAGACTTGTATTTCTTCTGCTGAGTAACATTTAGGAAGTGTTAATATTTTATATGTTTTTACATTACCCTCTGTCCAGATCTGTTAATGGAGAGCATTCCTCCATGTTGGAATATACTAGAACTTGCCTGGGTAGCCTTCTGTGATTGAATTTTAACGAAGATGCTTAGGGAAAGAAAGCTTATTGGTTGGCCTAATTTCCGTCTCTTTCTGTCTCTCATTCTCATTCGTTCTTAAAACCAGCTGATGATGCCTTGAAGTGTTTGAAGTCGCCGTGCTGTTTTCCTCACATCCAGGCCCATCTAGGCTGTGTCTAGGATGCTTACCTCCCTTCTGAGTCAAATTCAAGCAATGTGCAGGGAACCTGGCTGGGCAAGCCCAGAAACTGCCAAAGGGAGTCATGCAGATGCCATTTCTCTGTGCTCTGCCATTCAGGCAGACACCTTAGGCTGCCTGGCACGGCCCCCAGACTCTGGGACAGCAAGGGCAAGGAGCAGTTTTTTCTTTCTCCTGAACATGTAGACATGAGGCCGTTTCTCCAGCCAGTACTTCCTGTCCCTCATCTCGCTCTCAGGACACATGGTCATACCCTCGCCAAGCTCACACTCTTCTGTGGCCAAGGTAACTTGAGATTTTCTTCTCTGGTTGTCAGGTCTCCACTATTTCAAATCCAGGATGAGCACATTTTAAAAATGCTTTGTTTAAACAATAACAGGTTTACAAACAAGATTGGTGTGCATTTTTACACCCTAGTTAACAAGAATTGCAAATAATAATATCAGTAGTTCAGCAACTTTACCTGCATTGTCTCATGTTATCCTCTTAAAAAAGTCTGTGATGTTCTTATAATCATCTCTGTTTTCTAGATGAGGAGATCGGACCTCAGTGTTATGGGACTTGCTTAAGTCAGAGCGTGACTGAACTGGTTTTTAGCTGCAGGTCTGTGGCTCTTTCCTTGACATGACAGGTGTCTCTCTAGGGAACACTTGAGCAGTCAAGCCCATCCAGACCTCTGTGGGCCTAACAGCTGCTGCCTGGGTGGAAATCTGAGGTCTAGGAGAGCATGATGTTCTTAACAGGAGAGCCTAGAAATTTGGTGAGCTGGCCCGCACTTTTTCCTTGGCTATGGCTAGGTTTGTGGGCTTGTGGTGCTGAACATCTGAGACTAGAAACAAACTGGAATATCCTATCTCGCAGACACAGGGAAACAGGACACAATTGGGCTTGGTTTTGGGGGGCAAAGAATGAGAACAATAAAATATTCCATCTACAAAACATAGAACTGATGTTTTCAAGTGGAGGTGCTGCCTTCAATCAACCAGGTCAAAAGATAAAAAGAATACCTTGTATTTTTTCTTCCTTTTCTTTCTCCACATATGATATTCAAAAAGGACAAAGTGAGTCAGAGCTTGATGTCACTTGGCCCTTGACTTTTATGATTCATGGTTGTTAAAAAATAGAAGAGACCCTGCAGTACTTTTATTTATTTTTAAAAGTCAAATTGTAAAAAAATAAAATTTGATTTACCTTAATTTTATTTATGTATATGTTTTTGGTCTCGGTTAAGCTGAAAATGACTAGATGATTACTAAACTCTATTCTGTCTTTAATGTTCTGTGAGTTACTCCAGTGGGTGGAAATTCAGTGACAGGATCTTATGCAAAGTCTTACTGAGATTAGTTTTTTAGAAAAAAATCCCCCCAAATAATAACAAATAGAGTTAATTAAATCACAAAAGCAAGAGCTGTAAAGTCTCAAGACCTATGATAATTCAGCTATATTTTCTCAGCATGTTGTTAATTCACTGTACTTTTTAGTTTAATATTTAGGATTCCTGTTGTCTCACTTGATCCTGGATTTGGAGGAAACTGGCTGTAATATACAGATTAATAAAGATTTTCATAAATCCCAGCAACACAAGGGCTTCCCAGGTGGCACTAGCGGTAAAGAACTGGCCTGCCAGTGCAGACTTAAGAGACGCAGGGCTCGATCCCTGGATTGGGAAGTTTCCCCTGGAGGAGGGCATGGCATCCCACTCCAGTGTTCTTGCCTGGAGAATCCTATGGACAGAGGAGCCTGGAGGGCTACAGTCCATAGAGTCACAGAGAGTGGGACACAAATGCATGCACTCAGCAATACAAGAACAATATTCACCATAACTCAGAGTTACCTGCCAAGCACCAGTCACAGAGGCAGGCTATTGTGGGGAGTAAGAAAACGACACCAGTCTCCTTACCAGGCACATGATGAGTGAATATGGATTCATATGGCCTCAAAACAGGAATTCAAGGAAGCTAATGACGGGGAGCAAGGTTCCAAGGAGAGCAATTCCCTGGAGCCAATTCCAGGTGCCCATAAACTGTCAGAGGAAGGGGCAGGGCTGCAGCCTTTGAGGTAGGATTTGAATTTCTCCTTCTACAGTGAAAGTGGTAGTCCCACCAGCCTGCTGCTCTGAGTCTATCAGCTTTCCCATGGACCTACCCTCACAGGTTTCCCCAGGGTGCCTGGAACCAGGGATGGAGCTCTGGCCAACGCTCTCAGCAAGGACAATTTTACCCATTGGGCCTCCACCAAGCACGTGGGGAGCAGAGTCAGTTGCCAGATAAGGTCAGCACTTCTGCCCCTCCTGGTGAGTATAAGTGCCTCCATTCTCCCTCCAGCCTGGCTGCCACCTGCCAAACTCGCTTTGAAGCAACAGAAGCAAGATCTGTTAGAGCTTCTGGACCAGAGTCAGCTTCCAGGTTATGCTCCTCTAAGAAAACCACATGTGAAAAAAAGCAAAGAATTAGACTTGCAGAGTAGAAGGAATGGGACGATGGGAGACCTAACCCAACCCCCCCCCTTTGTTTAGAAGAGAAAATTAAGTCCAAAAGAGGTCAAATTAGGGGGAAACTACAATGCCTTCTGCCAACCAGTCCAACATTCTTTAAATTCACCATCCTGCTGGCTGTGGCATGATGCGTTCATTGGAGAAAAAAAAATCTTCACTGTGTTGGGAAGGATATAAAGAGAATAAACAATTCCCCACTGTTCAGTGAACCTGCTGATTCTCTGGAACAGAGATGACCTTTGTGTGCTAAGTTGCTTTTGTTGTGTCCAACTCTGAGCAATCCTATGGACTGTAGCCTGCTAGGCTCTTCTGTCTGTGGGGTTCTCCAGGCAAGAATACTGGAGTGGGTTGCCATGCCCTCCTCCTGGGGATCTTCCCAACCCAGGGATCGAACCCGCATCTCTTAACATTTCCAGCATTGGCAGGTGGGTTGTTTAGTACTAGCACCAACCTTAGAGAGCTGTGATTCAGTTCAGCTCAGTTGCTCAGTTGTGTCCGACTCTGCGACTCCATGGACTGCAGCACACTAGGCTTCCCTATCCATCACCAACTCCCGGAGCCTACTCAAACTAATGTCCATCGCTTAAGGCCGTGGAAAACTTGGTCCCACCGTTTTACAGATTGACCACTTGGTGGCACTGTGGCCAGTGGGCAGAGCCCAGCAGTTCTTCACAGGACCCCATCACTCTGGTGATTTCGGGAAGTCCTGATCTCCTAGCAACAAAGCAGTAAGAATTGCTGAGCACCCAGAAGCAGCTGCAGATTTAACTAATCAGTCAGTGTGTTCAAAATACAAAGCATCTAAACACTGCAGGAAATTCCAAACTAATTAATACCCTTTATAGGCGTGAAGTCTTGTCAAAATATTATTTTAAACTCATTTTACAAATGGCGGCATTTTCGAAAACCTCATTGTCTCGCAGCTGCACCACCCACACTCATCAGGGGCCTCTCTCTTTTTTTCTTTTATCATTTGCGAATTCATGGATTCCACAGCAGTATAACCTAGACTTTCACTAAAAGTAAATGTTCTTGTGTTTCTGTAAGTAGGCAGTTAAATTTATTTTAGGTTAAATTTATTTTCTCACTTCCCATAGATCCTCTTTTAATTTTTTGAGCCCCTACAGTCTGGGCCATTCTAAACTTTTTGCTCAGCTGGACATTGCTGTTCAAAAGCTGTCTTCTCAGAAGACGCCTCCTTATTATATTTTAATGGAAGTTTGGTTGATTTACAGTGTTGTATTAGTTTCAGGTGTACAGTAAACTGGATATGTATATATTCCCTTTAAGATTCTTTTTCATTGTAGGATAAGTTATTGTAAGATATTGCATATATCTTACATACATATCGGCCATACAGTAGGTCCTTATTGTTTTATATATAGTACTGTGTTTCTGTTAATCCCAAATTCCTAATTTATCCCTCCTCCTCCTTTCCCCTTTGGTAACCATGAATTTGTTTTCTATGTCTGTGAATCTATTTCTGGTTTTTTTTTTAACTTAAAAATTTTTTATTGATAATTCCATTTCACTTATTGAAGTCAGTTTATTTTGCTTGGTTTATTAATTTTTGTTGTAGTTGCTCTATAATGTTTTTATTTTATGTTGGAGTATAGTTGATTTACAGTGTCACGTTAGTTTCTACTGTACAGCAAAGTGATTCACTTATCATATATCTATTCTGTTTCAGATTCTTTTCCCATGTAGGTTATTACAGAATACTGAGTACAGTTCCCTGTGCTATACAGTAGGACCTTGTTGTTTGTCTATCTTATATATAGTAGTTTGCATCTGCCAGTCCCAAACTCATTTATCCCGCCCCATCCCACCATTCCCCTTTGGTAACCGTTAAAGTTTGTTGTCTGAGTCTGCTTTTGTTTGTCACACGTTCATTTGTATCTTTTTTTAGATTCTACATGTAACTGTTATCATATGATAATTGTCTTTTTCTATCTGACTTACTAGAAGAAGCTTCTTTAAAAGTATTGCTTTAAATACTAGTCAACCCTAATGAGTCATGGAATTAGGATTCACCTATAATTTGAAGAATGTGATTTTAGTTCTGCAGGAAAATGACCCCCAGAAATGCTGGGCTCTGGTGACGAGTGCATGTGTAATGTATCTGGCTTCAGGATTGTGATGCCAGTCTGGAAGCTTGAGAACATCATCCGGTTTCAGCGGCAGGCAGTCACTAGAGCAGTTCCAGCTATTTGCCCACAGCAGGTAGACATGAGATGAAGGGGGTTTTGAATGAATACTCTCTGTTCTGTTTCCCTGTGATCTCTCCCGAAGAACAGACTCTTTAAGGAGACTATGTTCTGCTAGTAGGACCCTGAGTGTGCTAGACAGACCTTGGCTAGGATAAAGTAAAGAAAGTGAAGTTGCTCAGTCGTGTCCGACTCTTTGTGACCCGTGGACTGTAGCCCACCAAGCTCTTCCATCCATGGGATTCTCTATGGCTAGGATAACTGGGCAGCAAAAAGGTAGATGCGAAGAGTTGTAAGGTGGAGAGATTGGAGGGGCACACTGTGCCCCTTGTGTTCTTGAGAAGAACGGATTTATGCGCTGTTCATCAGTTCAGATTCTTTTAAACTTCTGGGCTATCTGATTCTCCAGGCAGATGCACTGTACTTGAATGACCCTTTAAAAATTAGTAGAAATTGGGCACAGGACTCCAGTGACACCTCCAGACAGCAACATTTTCCTTAATCACAAGTATGATTGTTGTTTTCAAGGGCTCTTGAATCAGCTTCTGTGTTGAAGCTCAGGTTCTGCTTACCACCTATTAACCAGCAAATTATTCTCAAACCCCAGCATCTCTATTTTTAAAACGGGGTGAAATAAATGTCTACCTGTATTAGGGTTCTCTGGGATGGGTTCTCATAGATGACAGATAGATGGATAGATGACAATATGTTAAGAAACTGGCTCTTGTGAGTAAGGGCGTTGGCAAGCTGGAAGTTTGTATGGTGGGCCAGCAGTCTGGAAAATCAGGTAGCTGCTGTAGTTTTGAGTTTGAAATCTGTAGGGCAGGCTATTAGGCAGAATTAATGCTACAACCTTGAGGCAGAATTTCTTCTTAGGGAAACCATTTTTTGCTCTTAAGGCCTTTAACCAATTAGATAACCATAGTATCAAAGATAATCTTAAGTCAATTGATTGCAGATCAAAGGGCAACTACAAAATACCTTCACTACAACACCTAGATTGCTATTTAATTAATTGAGTGCTCCAGCCTAATAGAATTGTCGCAGTAATAAAATGAGCCCAAATCCATGTCGATCATTCTTTCAGTGCATTGCTAAACACATGGGAAGCCTTCAAAAAAGGTTTATTGTTATTTCAATTTAGTCATTGCTAACCCAATGGATGTTTCCATTTTCAAGTTATTTAGCACCTATTGCTATGTGCTAACTCTTGTAGAAACAGGTTTTTAATCATTCTCAGATTGTGGCATTATTTTCCTTCTTTAACTGTTCTGGTTTTTTTTTTTTTTAGCCTTGCTAGGATTTTGCACACTGAAGGTGGAAAGAATTGGGAGAAGGAACTTGAATGGAAAGCAGGGAGGTAGCAGAGCTACTTCTATTCACTCATCCTAAAGGGGATTTTTTCCGCCATAGAACTATTTCTTAAGAAGGTACTTGTGTGTGTGCTCAGTCGTGTCTGACTTTTTGCAACCCTGTGGACTGTAGCCTTCCAGGTTCCTAAATCCATGGGATATTTCAGGCAAGAATACTGCAGTGGGTTGCCATTTCCTCCTCCTTCTGGACCCAGGGATAGAACCTGAGTATCCTGTGTCTCTTGCATTGCAGGCAGATTCTTTACTGCTGAGCCACCAGGGAAGCTCTATTTCTTAATAAGTCATGGTCTAAATTCAGGATATGAGAACACTTGAGAATGTAGACTTTCATCATCATTCTTGAGTTGGGATTTCCACATATACAACAGAAAGAACTGATAGAGGGAAATTAGTTTTAACTGTTATTCATTGTAGTAGAATATGAAAAACCCATGAAACAGGACTTAAGTTGCTCTTGGCCATAGTTAATTGTAGGCAACTGTAGATAAAAACATGTAACCATTGTATATTTTCAGTGGAACTGTAAGTGAATTACACTGTAATTGGAAAAACAAATTTAAACGAAATCAAGTGAAATTTAAGGTGGTGGTGGTTTTTTTTTTTAAGCTATTTAGTAACTGGAGTGAAAGGGCAAAAAAACACAGTGAAAAGCCAGAGATTGAAACTTATCAACACCAATATTGTAAGGAACTTTTAAGTTTATTTTGAAGAAAAATTTAAACCAGCAAAATGATTTGTGTCTTTTTTAAGAAAAGATATTTGAGTATGTATACTATTGGAAGGACAAAGGGGAAAAATACTAAAAGAATATGTTTTGTGGTTTAAAGGAACTCTGAACTAAAAATGACCACATATTAAAACTCAGTGTAATTCCACAGACTAGGTAGAGATCTCTAGTAGCATCTGTTTCTGTTCTGTTTATCTGAGCTGTCACACCTTCTGGAAGGTGAAAGTGAGACTTTGCCCTTTGGCAGCCAAGATTGCCCACAGGCTGCATGGACCATAGGCTGGAGGGACGGCATTCATCACCTGGCCTCAGGGAACTGGTGACCTTAGTGTGATTGTCCCAACCTGGCTTCACCCATCCCAGAATAAATTCCATAGACTAAAGTTGACTCTCCTCTCCCTAGTCATTCTCATAGGAGATTGAAGTATATTAACCAGAAGCTAATATATTCATTTACAAGGGGGTATAGTCCTTTCCAATGACCAGAAAGCTTAGATGACTTATTCAGGGCACATTCTTACTAATTTTGGAATTACTGGGAACCTGGAGGTATAACTGTAAGTTGCTTGATGAATAAGGGATCTGAAAAGAAGAGGAATGTGGTCATTGTTTTTGTTTACTGTTATTTTGAAAGATATTTGAAACTAGCCTATTTTTATAAACTATGAAATCTGCATTTCATATGGAAAAAAATGAAAAAATTATATTAGTTATTATTGCATATGTTTGTGGCTCAGTTGCTAGTTGTGTCTGACTCTTTGCAGCCCCATGGATTGTAACCTGTTAGGCTCCTTTGTCCATGGAATTTTCCAGGCAAGAATACTGGGGTGGGTTGCCATTTCCTACTCCAGGGGATTTTCCTGACCCAGGGATCCAATCTGCATCTCTTAAGTCTCCTTCATTGGCAGGTGGGTTCTTTACGACTAGCGCCACCTGGGAAGCCCCTATTAGTGCATATTACCCCCACATTTGGCAGATTAAAATAATAGACATTGTTTAATCTCATAGCTTCTTGGGTCAGGAGTCTGGACATAGCTTTGATTCCCAAGGCTGTCGTTTGATTCCCAAGGCTGCAATCAGTGTTGGCCAGGGCTAGGGTCTCATCTGAAGGTTCAGTGGATGTAGAATCTTGCTTCCAAGCTCATGTGACTGAGCTTGGAATTCAGTTCATTAAGGGCCTGAGGTTTGAGGGACATCATTATTTACTTTTCATCATAAACCCTACAGCTTTTGTGAAATAAGTAAGCATGGTCTTTATTCCATTGAAGTGACAAAATCCAGAATTCACTATGGGCTTTTGGCCTGTTGATTCTATACGCAAGAAGTAGAAATAACCTGAACTATTATCCACGGCGACCTAGTGGAGACGCAGGTGTCATCATTTCTAGTCTGCTGACTTGATTGGGTTTAGGGCTGTAAAGCGCTTGTCAGACATTATTTTCCTCTCCGGAAAGGGGCACTGAGGCACAGAAGGATTGAACTGGGCTCTGCTAGATCTCAGAATATTTTCGCAGCTCAAATATTTACCCTCCTGCAGAGTCAAAATAGTGCAAAGCCGCAGCTTATTGTCAAACTGCAGCCTAACCCTCAGCCCAGGAGCAGTGTCACAGTTGGTAAATTAGTTCTATCACTTTGACCCTAAGGCTTGCTTTAAGAAAGAATTCAGCTGATTTGCCTCCTAGTCATTTCCAGAATTCAGCTGGGTATTTCTCTGCAACCCAGAACAGTTTCTGAGTCACAACCATCATCCATCTATCTTGTAAGCTGAATCTGATATGGACACCAAGCTGCCTACAGACTTAAGAGTCCTTTTAAGCTCCATGTGTCCTCCAGTCATGTAGTTTGGGGGCCTCAAATGTGCCTGATCTGATCAGGGCCATTCCAGCCTACACCAGGCCTTTTTCAGTGGTGTGCTAAAAACCCACTCTCTGGCAGGGGAGGGAAATCCCTGATTTCTGTGGTGTCGATATTCCCATCATTACGGCTTAAAAGCTGCCCATCTGATGTCACTCAGCATGCAGTTCAGTTGGATGCACACTACTGGCTTTCCTCTGGGGCCAGCAATACGCCAGCCACAGTTGTTTTGCACGTTTTATAAAAGGTACCCTCCTTTTATAAGGAGAAATTAAGAAAGGCTCCTCTCTGGGCAGACCTACACCACCTGTATGCCCTGGTGAGCAATGGCAGGTACCCTTTCCTGCACACGTAGCTTATTGAAGGGAAGGTGATTTTAGGCCCATCACTTCTTCAACTGCGTGCCCTTGTGCAGTCCACATTCAGTAGCAGTCCTGGCTTCAATTCATGATACTCTGTGATTAAGTAAAGTGGATGGAATAAGGGGAAAATGAACCAGGTTACCTAGCAGCCTGAAAACCTGCTTTATGCAGGTGATTACTGCCAGGTGGAACATTAATTGTTTTTTATTCTCATCAGTTTAGTTGCTCAATCGTGTCCAACTGTTTGCAACCCCATGGACTGCAGCACACCATGAAGGCTATTATTGCTAAAAAGAACCTCCAGCTACACCATTCCAGGGATAGACATAATGATATAACTAAAAAGGCTTCAGAAACATAAAATGTACAACACTACATATTTAGATTCTAGTCCATTAAATATGTTTATCTTTAACGAATGACATTTTAACAAGTCAAACCCAGGCTCATTTAATGTAGTTCTTTACTAAAGAAGCAGTTTCTCATAACTCTTTCAGCCTATCAATTACTCTGGAAAGTCATCCCCTTTTTTACAGATGAGGAAACAGTCTGAGAGATTAAATAATTCAAAGTGACTCAGAAAATGGATTCAAGACCAGTTCTGCCTAAATCTCTTTTTACTATGCTTATACAGACACACCCCAGTACTATGAAACAGACAACCTGAGATAGCTGTGGTGAAGATATTTTATTTTTCTTAAAAATATAATTGTACAATGCTCTTCAGAAAAAGGATGCCTTCAATGCCCCCAAATACCATGTGGTTTAGAAGTAAATTTCCTCTCTTTTAAAACTAAAAATGTAATTGATAATATGCAACTGATTTTCTGATATATCACATTTATGTTTTTCATTTTTATTAGCCTTTAACTAAAGTGAGCCCAGTTTAAATCTATAATTTTTATAATGAGTCAAATCAAGCCTATTACAATTCAAAGATGATAAAATAAAATGCTAAATGGTGATGCTGATAAATACTGTCAATTAGCTGGTAAAGAGTGATATGAATTTGCTGCAGCAAGATAAGATTCTGATTCATATATATTAGAAAGATTTTAGATAAAATAGAAAAAAATTTAAGAATGTCAACTATATCCTAAAATTTGACCTAGTCAAACTTATTCCATGTTATACTCAGTTGCTCTAATACACAGCAGGTCTGTGCTAAATTAATGACAGAATATGACTGGCCTAAATACATAAATATATTTCCCTCCTTACCTTCCTTTGGGAAAAAGGAAAAGTGCTCTGTCTACTCAAGAGGGGCCTGAGCTCACTGACTCCCCCACTCTTTTGTTCTCTTTCCATCTGTCTGTTGTCCTTACAGGTAAGTAAGAGATGCCAGGATTTCAGCTTGCTCCCCCCTAACTGGAATGGGGCAAGAAATGCTCCAGCTGTCTTCATCAGTGACGTTTATTAACATGCTTCAGGTGGCCCAGGCGTGCAGCCTGCACAGTACCCAAAGCAATCGGAGGAATCTTATTTAAGACCAACGAACTTTCTCTTGGTTTGATCTACTGCAAGATACCAAATAGACCGGTTTCAGAATAAACTCAAACAAAATTATAATTTACTTTCACCCAAAATTACACATCCTCTCAGTTCAGTGAGGACAAAGTCAGTGCTCTTTCTTGTGAAGGGCAGCAGGGGAACAGCTTAAAGGAGCCAGTAATTTAAAATCACGACCAGAGAAGAAACACTTGGAGCACAATGGAGACATTCCATAGAAGAGCCACATTCATCTGGAATGTCTGCTTTGAAAACAACTCTTCTGGGGAATTCAGAAGGTACTGAACAAAGCAACAGAGAGTTAAGTCTTGGGTTGTTTTGCAAAATAAAAATATACATTTGAGTAGACCATTACAATCTGAACACTGTATTTAAAACACTTATATTCTGAATATTAACAATCTATCTATATTTATGATCCAAAAAAGACATTAAATACTCTTAAACCCCTAGTCCTCCAGAACAGAGAGACCCAACAGACTGGGCTAGTGGTTTATCAGCTGTCACAAAGGACTGGACTTGGGATCTGAGTCTGTGACCTACGCACAAGAGAGCCTTAGAACTCAGGGAGGCACTTAATTCCAACGCATGGCCTCAGAGAAGGGACGGAAGTACCTTGTCACCTGAAACTATGTGGTCCATCTCATGTTCCACCTCACAGACAAGCTAGACTAGAATGCCTCCTCCTAAACTATTTTGTGACAAAACACATTTCATTTGAAAACCAAATGTTTGCTTCATCAGAGCAAAGAACAATTACAATTTAGCAGCAACGGAGACCACAACCTCCTTATTTAACTATGCGAAAGAAAAGAGAGAGTGTTAAAGTGTCTCAGTGGGGACGTCAAAAGATTCCCAGGTCTGAGTGTATCATATGAGTGTGATTCCTCAACCATCATTCCATTTGGTAGCCAGGAAGAAAGCAAAGGCAGCTGTGATGGGAATCGGAGAAAACGCCTCTGCCCTCGACCCTCACACCAGGCCCTGACTGGCAGTGCTGGGCAAGACTCTGGCTCCAGTGCTTCACTCCGGAGCGGAGGCAGGGCCAGGGCCGAACCGGATGCACACCCGCAGTGTATTTCTCTCTGGCTCAGAATACATTCATAAGGAAACTCAAGTCAGGGAAGAAACTAAGTGTTCTGGTTATAGCTAAAGCCATTTGACCCACCAGCAATGTGTCCCTCGTTTGGTTCTGGATCTCCTGAGGCAGAAACTCCCAACTCAGCAGCTAATTTCATCCCACTGTCTTTAGAAAAATTCTCCAAATTAGTTGACTACACAACGAAATGTGTGTGAACATTCACTCCTGCCCTCCCTCATATACATATAGAAACACATACAATAGAAACACATACATACATACATACATACATACTCTGGGTTGTCAAGATGATAGATGCTGCTGAAATGCCTAACAGGTTATTTCTTGTTTCAAAATAAAAAGTTTGACTGATTATTCTCCAAGTATGGATCAGGCCCTAATAAACTTGTATAAATACAGTTTGAAAAGACAGCAATTAAAGTTTTAAATAGAAGCTATCTTAAGGACTTTCTCAATGGATTTTGTTAATGTGTACATTATTTAAAACAGGCATATCATTATGGATTACAAAAATAGAAATGCATATATTTGTTACTATATATTCACAGCTTGTGCTGGAATGGCTCACAGGAGAAGTCATGGTTCATGCAGAAAATAAACATGACTCAAGTAAATATAAAGAAATCAGATTAGGTCCATAAAAGGCTGAGGACTCAGTAGTCAGTCATCAGCCCATTTGGTTTCTCTTTGTAGGGCAATCAAAAACATGAAAGGAAATGACACCCAAACACACATACAGATACAATTACATGAAGTACATGGAAAGAATATAAATTAACCAGTAAAGCAATGTGGAGTTGAGGTGCAAAAATAATCTTCATTCACTCTTTCTTTTCTTGTGCTTTCAAGCATTGCAACGTGGCAATACCAACCAGAACGAGTCTGAATGTCTGTAAATTTTCTAAGTGTTGAAAATCAAAGCAAAATTCTTTGAGATCTATGATCACACATTTTGGTAGAAACTGCAGATTTACAGAGATGACTGAGCAGTAGGTAGTAAATGGAGCCAAGAAGCACAATCTTGCCTATTCATCCTCCATAGGGTCAGAATATTGGCTTCAGTCACTGACTCATCATTTTATATGATCTTCACCCTGAAAAGTAAAGTTAGTAATATCAGAATGTTTTTAAAGATAAAGAGGTTTGGTTAACCTGTTTTAAAATGAATTTTTTAAAATTTAGTATTTACAGGAAGATTATTTTTAAGTATAGACTGAAAGAAAACTGAGTGGCTTTTTTCCCATTAATTCAATTTAGATTAAGGCAAATATTACTTCATATAATAAAAGTGATCAAAAAGCCAATCCTTCAATTTCATAAAAAATTCTAAAAATAATTGTATTTATTTATTTTTGGCTACGCTGGCTCTATGTTACTGTGCGGGCTTTTCTCTAGCTGTGGTGAGCAGGGGCTACTCTTGGTTGCAGTGCACAAGAGTCTCATTATGGTAGCTTCTCTTGGGGAGCATGGGCTCTGCGGAGATCGGGCTTTAGCAACTGCGGCTCCTGGGCTCCAGTGCACAGGCTCAACAGTTACAGCCCAGAGGCTAAGTTACTCCACAGTATATGAGATCTTCTCAGATCAGGGATTGAACTCGTGTCTCAGATTCTTTACCAGTGAGCCACCAGAGAAGCTCTCATAACAATTGTTTTAAAGGATAACAAATTTATAACATTTCCTTATAAAAAACAATCACAACAATGAAGAAATCAACACATGACACCTTCATGCTAAAATATAGCCTCATCAACAAATGGTGCTGAGACAACTGTATCTTCACATGCAAAAGAATTAAGCTGGACTTCTATCTTATACCACATACAAATATTAACTCAATACATCAATGATATGTAAGACCTAAAAGCATAAAGCTCTTAGAAGAAAACGTTGGGGCAAATTTTCACGACCTTGGATTTGGCAGTGAATTGTTAGAATGGGTACCCAAAGCATAAACAACAAAATTAAAAATAGATAAAATGGACTTCCTCAAAATTAAAGTCTTTTGTGTACCAAAGGACACTATCAAGAAAGTGAAAAGACAACCTATAGTATAGGAGAAATATCTGTAATCATATATCTGATAAAGGTCTAGAATCCAGAATATAAAAAGAATTCATACAACTCAACAACAAAATGAAAAACAACTCAACTAAAACATGGGCAAGGGACATTTTAAACAGATGCTTTTTTCAAAGATATACAAGTGGCCAGCAAGCACATGAAAAGTTACTCAGCATCATTAAGGAAAAATGGAAATCAAAACCACAATCAGATGCCACTTCACCAGGAAGGCTACATTTTTCAAAAATGGAAAATAAAAAGTGTTGACAAGATGCAGAGAAATGGGAAACTTCATACACTGTGGTGGTAATGTAAAACATTTCAGCTGCTGTGGGAAATAATTTGTAGTTCTTCAAAAAAATATAGAATTACCATATGACCCAGCAGTTCCACTTCTGGTATACACCCAAAACAACTGAAAACAGGCACTCAAATGTATACTTATACACGCATGTTTATAGTATCACTGTTTGCAACAGCCAAAGGTAGAAACAAATATCTGTCAATGGATAAATGGATAAATAAATTGTGGTATACATGTGTAAGAGAATATTATGCAGTCATAAAATGGAATGAGATACTGATACATGCTACAAAGTGGATGAACCTTGAAGACTATGCTAGGTCATTCAAGAAGCCAGACACAAAAAAGTCACACACTGTATGAGTCCATTTATACAAAATATCCTAGAAAGGTAAATCCACAGAGACAGAAGGCAGATTCATAGTTACCAGGGCCTGGAGGGAGGGTGATAGCGAGTAACCACTAATGAGTTCAGAGTTTTCTTTTGGGGCGATACAATGTTTTCTAAATAGAGGTGGTTGCTGTACAACACTGTGAAAATCCCAAATGCCTCTCAACTGTTACTTTAGAATGATTAATTTTATGTTATGTGAATTTCTCCCTAACTAAAAAAAAATCCTTATGGTGATGGGCTACTGAAAAGATAGAGCCTGAGCTAGGTGAGGACAGATTCTACCACTATAGCTGTGTGACCCTGGGCACCTTACCAAGCTCCTGTACTATTTCTTTATCTATAAAATAATAAGTACAGTTATACTTAACACAGTGATTGGAGGAAATAATTAAGATAAATATAAGTGAATGTACTTTGTAAATCAAAATCAAAATAAAAGGTATTATTACTACTAACAATAACTAGGGGATTCCCTGGTGGTCCAGTGGTTCAAACTTTGCATTTTCACTGCTGTGGGCCTGGGTTCAATCTCTGATTGGGGAACTATGATCCCACAAGCAGTGCAGTGAGGCCAATAGTAATAATGACAACTAGACTTCCTTGGTGGCTCAGACAGTAAAGCGTCTGTCTACAATGTGAGAGACTTGGGTTCGATCCCTGGGTTGGGAAGACTCCTTGGAGGTGACAACCCACTTCAGTACTTCTTGCCTTGAAAATCCCATGGATGGAGGAGCTTGGTGCAGGCTACTATCCATGGGGTCGCAAAGAGTTGGGCACGACTGAGTGACTTCACTTTCACTTTTCACTAGAACGGTACACTCTCATTTATCGACTAACTCTACTTTTTTAAATTGCCATGAATTTATCAGCTGCTCTTTATAGACCCCATGTATAACACATTTCAATATTTAGAATATAATGCCATTTCACTTGGTTACCAGTGTATTATAAATGACATTGCCATTTTATTTTATTTGAAAACACACAGCAAGGGAAGTGGTAAACAGAAAGCCTACTTTGAGTCATTCCTCTGAAGATAAACTCTCCCGTGTACCGTACTCACAGGAGTTGCTGTTAGCGTCTGTCTTCCCAGCTTTCATGTGCCTGCTTGAGTTCTGCTGAGATTTGCTCTGCTCTTCTCCAGTGAGTAGAGCCTTTATTTCAGAAGGGATTTTACCTTGGTCCATTGCCATGCACCACTGCTTGTACTGAAATATGTAAAATATAATTGAGTAAAATTCTACTAGTCAGGTAGAAAATCCTAGACAGAACAACTCCCATAACTAGAGGTCAAACTGGCTGCTGGGAACCCCACCTGCTACTGCATTCCTATTCGTGACCTAGGACATGGATGAGGCCTCCTATCTTCAGAAAGGAGGGTGAAAAATGACCACTGAATCTCCCTGTGATGTGCTGGAGTACTGCTCAGATGTAAAAGGCCCCTCTGGCTAAAATACCACCTCCCTGTGGAGTGCCACCAGAGAAGGCGATGGCACCCCACTCCAGTACTCTTGCCTGGAAAATCCCACCGATGGGGGAGCCTGGTAGGCTGCAGTCCATGGGGTCGCACAGAGTCGGACACGACTGAAGCGACTTAACAGCAGCAGCAGCAGTAGAGTGCCACGCATCAAAATTCATCTCTTTGTGCTGACTCTCACATTATTATGTCCACTCCTAAAGTAAGTAAATTTGTAATTTCCTTTCTCTAGTTCACAAATATTCACTAAACATCTACTTTCTACCAAAGTGTATACTATAGACTTTGGGAGTATAAAAGATCAATCAATCCAAAGATTATGTCCTCCAGTGGCTTACACTGCAGGAGGTAAAAAATAATTTATAAGTTAAATTCAGCATATTAAAAAAAAAAAGTCTCCTGAATAGTGTGCATCTGGACTCTCTCCATGCCCCAACTTGACCTTCTAAAAAGCTGGGGCAGCCTGTCCCCATGTTAATGATCATGTTAGTATTATCTCTCTCTTTTCCAACCTATCACCTCCTCCCCTGAGCTTACATTACTATCGAGGTTTCTATTCTCCTGAAATCTGAATGAATGAATAAAAGCAGGCCTAATAGTATCGTACAATGCACAGTTACATATTGTTATACTGCTTTTTCCACTTAGCAATATATTGTGTCTTTCCATATCAGTACACACATACGTGCACTGTGATTTTCATGGGCTGCAAAGTAGTCCAATATATGAATGTAGTATAATTTATTTAACCAATCTTGCCTGTTGAGCATTTGGGTTATTCTCCTTTTTGTCTCGTATCATAAATAATCCCTTAGTGAAATAGTCACTTTCTACTCCCACCAGGAACATATAAAAAATGAGTATTTCCCTATGTTCTAGCTAATAAATATTCTCTCTCATGCTCGTCAACTGGATAGCTGAAAACTTGTATCTTCAGGTTTTAATACAATTTAGGTTGACTGTTTCATACATTTACTGACAGGCTTTCTTACCATTTCCAGTTCCTCTCTAAGAGCACAAATGGCTCTTTCCCGGCTGGATACCAATTCTTCCAAATACTGATACCGCAGTTTTTTCCTGGCCCGGCATTCTCTTGCACTCTGCCGGCTCCTCTCGAGTTTTGCCTTCAAGTCAATTTTGGCTGGCTTTCGACCACGTTTGCCGGGCTTCTTCACTTTACCTCCAACCACCTTCAGCAAGAGAAAGAAGTAGTCATTTTTTTTCTTAGTTCTGAGTCTAGGAAAGTGACTGTGGCTGCATATTAGCAAGGAAAACATTTACAAATAAATAAATAGACCCCACAGAACTAAGAAAGCACAATGCCATCAAATGCCTTGTGATTCTTTGCTTCATATTTTTTTCTGATACTTTTCACACCAAGAATAGGGAAGAAACAGTGTACGTGCTCATTATTTCTTCTAAACTTTTTTTCATAATAAACTTTACATAGCTTTATGGTAAACTTTGGGCTTCTCTGGTGGCACAGACAGTAAAGAATCCGCCAGCAATGTGGGAGATGTGGGTTCGATCTCTGGGTTGGGAAGATCCCCTGGAGGAGGGCATGGCAACCCACTTCGGTATTCTTGCCTGCAGAATTCCCATGGACAGGGGAGCCTGGCAGGCTGTGGTCCATGGGGCTACAAAGAGTTGGACACGACTAAGCAACTGAGCACACATTCATTGTACACTTTATGAACCATAAGCAGCTGGATAACAAAAAACTGCCATTAAATATTTTGTTCACAAATTATTTTTATTAAGAAAGTCATAAGTAAACAAAAATCAGTATTGAAAATGGTAAGTTCAGTATGATCTCAATCTTACAAAACAATATGTAGAAGAAAGGATCTTAACCAAAGGTCAGTGAGGACTTCTCCGATTGTGACTAGAAAAAGCTTCTTTCTCATCTGTATTTTTAATTAATTATTTTCAGTATTTATAATTAGAAAAATATAAAATTTCTATTTAAAATTGGGTGTATATATAAATAAGTATGTATCCTAAGCAATTTGGCTCTCAATTCCCTCTTCCAATTTGTTGAGCCCAAAGAACACACAGGAAGACCCTGACATTTTCAGGATAATTCTCTCCTGCCATTAGAAGTCTATAATTATAACCCTGGGACTGTCTCAGGAGATTCTGCCTGCTCCCACTGGTGTCACAGACATCCTCTCAATACCCCTGCTATTCAGTTACCTGCACAGGCATGGTTTTTTGGTGACTGGCAAAGTAATCTAATCTTCTTCATTATTTAGCTTTGGAGTTTCCTCAAGTTATTACACAAGATATAACTATGAGATAAAGGTAATGAATTTTAAAATACATGAACCTGAACTTATACATCAAATGAATTTCCTTTAAAGGAGTCACTTTGAAAGGTGTACATTTATTCCAATGAATAAGCTTTCTTGAAAGCTGCTTTTGGAGCCAGTTTCTTACAGGCCACAACACAATGCACCATATTACTTTCAAGTAATACATTATTCTTTAAATTCCCAAGCAATCTGATTGTTCACTTTGTTTATCCAATGAGGTTCCAAATGATGTCTCGTTCTTTCTGAAGATTACCCTCAGAGAATAAAAATGTCACAACTTCAGTATACTGAAAGGAATATTACTGAGTGAGGCATTAAAAGTTAAAGAGTTAAGCTGCTCAGTCGTGTCTAATTCTTTGTGACCCCGTGGACTGTAGCCCAGCAGGTTCCTCCATCCATGGGATTCTCCAGGCAAGAATACCGGCATGGGTTGCCATTTCCTTCTCCAGGGGATCTTCCCAACCCAGGGATCGAACCCAGGTCTCCCGAATTGCAGGCAGACGCTTTAGAGGCAATTTTAAAAGAGATGAAAAACTCAAACACTGGCAAACCATTGAACTACATGTAGAAGTCTTAACTAGGTAACAAAACTTAAAGGATCAATCTTCATTTGGGATATTGAAACTCTGACTTGTTTGTATGCTTGAAATCACCATTAATACTATACACCAACAATGCCCAGTACCTTGTAAAGATCAGATCATTGCTTGGTATCATGGTTAGGCCAGGAAAACCAAACTTCATATGTGAATCAGCTACATTTACCAAATCCTGTGTCATAATATGACAGCTAACCATTGCATCCAGCATTTTATAGAGTGGCTCTGAAATGAGACTGAATACTCTGAGGCTCTTGGAAAAAAAAATCTTTCCTTCCTAACACCATCTTAAAAGCTAACTGCTTCAGTACTACTCCCAAATTAGTTTGAACTTTTCAAAAACTGGTCTTTTAATGCTTTCCTATTCTGTATCATCACGTTTTTTAAATTTCAGTATAATAATATACATGCCTGGGAACTTTCCTTCAGGGTCAAGTATACAATTAGCAATTGCAGGGTAACTAGTTGATCCAAGTATTACTATGGGCTAAATTTTAAATTATGCTTATCAACTGTACAATTTTAATAAAGTATTTTGAAATAACCCTTCATTAAAACAAAGTATATCTGCTATTGATAGTTTTTAAATAGCAATATGCTGCTAAGTCACTTCAGTTGTGTCTGACTCTGTGTGACCCCATAGATGGCAGCCCACCAGGCTCCCCCATCCCTGGGATTCTCCAGGCAAGAACACTGGAGTGGGTTGCCATTTCCTTCTCCAATGCATGAAAGTGAAAAGTGAAAGTGAAGTCGCTCAGTAGTGTCCGACTCTTAGTGACCTCATGGACTATAGCCTACCAGGCTCCTCCATACATGGGATTTTCCAGGCAAGAGTACTGAAGTGGGTTGCCATTGCCTTCTCCCCAAAAGCAATATATTTACAGCCTAAACCCATGTCCTTAGTTAAATAAATGGTAATCACATCTATTCTTTATGTAGTAAAATGAGTCATTGAACATACACCATTACAAACCAGTACCTTCATATATTGCTGTTTTTAATTAATTAATTCAGGAATGGAATTCAGGAATGGCACCTTTGAGAAGTCAGAAGGACATAGTGTACTGCACAAGCTTCACTGATTTTTTTTTTACACAAACTTAGTATAGTCATAAAAATCAAACAAAAGGTATAACCCTTTGTTTAGTTTTCACAGAAGTAAAATATTTAAACTGCAACTATTTCCTTTTTTTTAAATTAGAAAGGCACAGTAAATAAACCCAGGGTTCCTGCACTTTACATCATCTGTAAAATTACATTTAAGACCACATAACCACCACTTCTCTAGCTTAATTTTTCCTCAGTAATAAACTGAAATTTTGGCTGTTGGTGCCAGCTAAAATCTGATTAGTGTACCAGTTTTCAAGAGAGTCAAGCACATCACAGGATTATTGTAAATCTTAAGTAAAATAATGTATGAAAGCACTTTGTTTTAAAAAGGAGGGGATTATTATCATACAAACGCAGGTTAGTATAATAGTTGCCTTAACAACTGAACTTTACATTATTTCATAAGCCGTAAACCTTGGGGGATGGATAAGGGAAGTTAATTAGAAATAAGGAACCAGGAACTAAAACTGAAATCAACCCCACGAATTCCTTAAATATGTCTGAAACAAAAGTTATTCTTATCAGTGTTTCTTAAAATTTTCATAAACTCAAAGGCAACCACATACTCTCGTTCTTTGAGGAAGCGCATTAATGTGGCTAAATAAAAGTACTAATTTTTGTGCAAACACCAACTCCAAAGAAAACTATTAAAATAACTCCCCAATTTAACTTTTTTTTCTGTTCTAATTTTACTTCTACTAACATAGGGCCACATAAAAGTTTAAACAGCTGTTTTTAAAACAGTGTACTTTATCCACCATCCATTTTACCTCCTTTTCCTCCCCAAGACACATTTGTTAGCTCAGGACAGAAGGTCCTAGGGGAAACACTCACAGGGCCTGTGTCCCTAACACCCAGCATTAAGAAAAGCAACCTGCTAGCCAATGCTTTTTCTTGCTCTACACAGCAAACTTACTTCACAAAGGCAGGATATCAGGGATGTTAGATTTCAGTTGGGTGTCGCATGCGCTCAGTCATGTCTGACTCTTTGCAACCTCACAGACTGTAGCCCGCCAGGCTCCTCTGTCCATGGAATTTTCCAGGCAAGAATACTGGAGTGGGTTGCCATTCCCTTCTCCAGGGGATCTTCCTGGCTCAGAGACTGAACCCACATCTCTTGTGTCGCCTGCATTGCCAGGCAGATTCTTTACCACTGCGCATTCTTTACCACTTAGGGTTTCACAATGAGTTCACAATAAATGTTTAATAAATATGACAGATAAAACACAAAAGACAGACCTCCCTGGCGGTCCAGTGGTTAAGACTTCACACTTACAATGCAGGGCGTGAGGGTCTGATCCCTGGTCAGGGAACTAACATCCCACATGCCACGCAGCCAAAAAAAATATTAAAAAATAAATAAAAATTTTTAAAAACCACAGAAGACATTCCTAAGTAACCAATGAGTCATAGAAGAGATCACAAGGGAAATCAGAAAAATACTTTGAGATGAATGAACAGGAAAATACAACATACCAAAACTTATAAGATACAGCTAAAGCAGTGCTCAGAAGTAGCTACAAACACCTAAATTAAGAAAGATTTTAAAGTCAATAACCTAACTTTTTACCCTAAGAAACTAGCAAAAAGAAGAGCAAATTAAACTGAAAACAAGCTGATGGAAAGAAATAATAAATATCAGAGTAGATATAAACAGAGAATGAAAAAACAATAGAAAAAACAATCAATAAAACCAAAAGTTGGTGCTTCACAAAGACTAACAAAATTGACAAACCTTTAGCTAGACTGATCGAACAAGAGAAAACGTTCAAAACCCCAAACTCAAAACTGAAAGAAAAGATATCACTATTACTTTACCAAAGTAAAAATGATTACAAGAGAAGATGCTAAAAAAAACAGATAACCTAGTTGAAATGGACAAATTTCTAGAAAGATACAAAGTAGCAAGAGTGACTCAAGAAAGAATGAAAAATCTAAAAAGACTTATGACAAATAAAGAGACTGAAAGAGTAATCAAAAGATTTCCCATAAGGAAAAGTCCAGGTCCAGGTGACTTCATTGGTAAATTACCAAGCATTTAAAGAATTAACACTAATTCTTTACAAACCCTTCCAAAAATACAAGAGGAAAGAACATATCAAGTTCATCCAATGAGCCAAAATTAGCATGATACAAAAATCCAAGATATAAGAAAACTACAGACCAACATGTCTTAAGAATATAGATGGAAAAATCTTCAATAAAATACTAGCAAACTAAATCTAACAGCATATAAAGAGGATTATATCCCATAACTGGGTGATTTATCCCAGGAATAAAGGTTGGTTTAACAACTAAAAATCAATTAGTGTAATATACCATATCAATAGGAGAAAAGACAAAAATTACATGTTCATCTCAACAGACTCAGTAAAAGCACTTGATAAATACAACACCCCTGTATTATTTAAAAAAACAAACCTTCAAAAAACGAGGAATAGAAGGGAACTTCAACCTAGTAAAGGGCATCTATGAAACAAACACCCCCAGCCAACATCACGTAAAGGTGAAAGACTGAATGCTTTCTCCAAAGATCAGAAACAAAACAAGGATTCTGTCCTCTCCAGTCACTTCTATTCTTCATTGTGTTGGAGTTTCTAGCCACAGCAATCAAGAAAAAGAAGGCATTCAGATTATAAAGGAAAATAAAATTATTTCTATTTGAAGATGATATGATCTTATATACAGAAAATTCTAAGGAATCTGCAAAAAAAACTATTAGAACTCATGAGTTGAACAAGGTTGCAAGATACAAGATCAATATAAAAATATCAGTTGTGTTTCTATACACAATGAACAAGCTGAAAATGAAATTATGGAAATATCCCATTTAGAATAGTATCAAAAATAATAAAATATTTAGGAATAAATTTAATAAAAGAACTGCAAGACTTGTATACTGAAAACCACAAAAATCATTGTAAGAAATTAAATAAGATATAATAAAAAGACATTCCATGTTAATGGTTGGTAGACTTAATACCGTTAAAATGAGTACTCCCCAAACTGAGCTACAGATTCAACACAATTTCTATCAAAATTCCAGCTGACTTTTTGCATAAATTGACAAGATAACCCTAAACTTCATACGGAAATACAATGGACCCAAAATAGCCAAGCAATCTTTTAAAAGAACAAAGGCAGAGGACTCCCACTTTCTGATTTTGAAACTTATTAGAAAGCAATAGGAATCAAGATAGTGTGGTACTGGCCCAAGGACAGACATACAGATCAATGGGAAAGAACTGTAAATCACATATAAGAGACATACCCAGAATATAACACTCACACTCAACAATAAAAAGATAAATAATCCAATTAGTGAAGTGAAGTGAAAGTCACTCAGTCATGTCCAACTCTTTGCGACCCCATGGACTATACAGTCCATGGAATTTTCCAGGCCAGAATACTGGAGTGGGTAGCCTTTCCCTTCTCCAGGAGATCTTCCCAACCCAGGGATCGAACCCAGGTCTCAGGCATTGCCGGCAGATTCTTTACCAGCTGAGCTACAAGGGAAGCCCAATTAGAATGTGGGCAAAATATTTGAACAGACAGTTCTCCAAAGATATATGCCAATAAACATATGAAAAAATGCTTAATGTCATTAGGGAAATGTGAATCAAAATCATGAGATACCTCTTTAAACCCACTAGGATGGCTGCTGCCGCTGCGTAATCAAAAAGATAGCCAAGAACAAGTATTGGTATAGATGTGGAGAAATGGAACCTTCCTACATGGTTAATGGGAATGTAAAATGGTGGCCACTTTGGAAAACAGGTTGCCAGTTCCTCCAAAATATTAAACACAGAATTACCATATGACTCAGCAATTCTATGTCTTGTTATATCTCCAAAAGGAATGAAAACGTACATTCACATAAGAAATTGTACACAGATGTTCAGGGCACCATTATTCATGAGGGTAAAAAATGGAAACCAACCAAATGTGCAAAGGTTGATGAATTGGTAACAAAATGTAGTGGATCCAAACAGTGGAACATTGTTCAGCCATACAAGGGAATGAAGTACTGATACACGGTAAAACATGACTGAACCTTGAAAACATGCCAAGAGAAAAAAGTGGAAATACAAAAGGGTGTATGATTCCATTTATACAGACTGTCTAGAACAGGCAATGTATAGCGACAGAAAGTGTATCAGTGGTTGCTTAAGGCTGAGAAGGGGAGGAGAGAATAGGGAGTGACTGCTAAAGGGCTTTTTTGTTTGTTTTTTAAATGAATAGATTGTTTTTAAGATCTGTTTTAGATTTACAAGAAAATTCAGCAAAGTACAGAGAGCTCCTATATATCCCCTCTCTCTGCCCACACAGTTTATTAACATCCTGCATTGGCATGGTGCACTTGTTACAACTGATGAGCCTCACGTTGGAATTAATAAGTCAAGTCCATAGTTTACTTAAGAGTTCACTCTCTGAGTTGTATAATTCTGTGGGTTCTGACAAATGCTTCACGTCATGTATCTGCCATTGCAGTATCATACAGAATATTTCCACTGCCTGAAAAATCTCCTGCACCCTACCTACTCCTCCCTCCTTGCCCTGAAACCTTGGCAAGCACTGACCATTGTTACTATCTAAAGTTTTGCCTTTTCCAGAATGTCACGTAGTGGAGTCATACAGTATGTAGTATGTAACCTTATTCAAACTGGCTTCTTTCACTGAGCAATATGCATTTAAGTTCCTTCACACCTTTTTGGAGCTTAATAATGTGTTTCTTTTTAATCACTAAATAATGAGTAACACTCCATTATATGGATATACCTCAGTTTATTTATAAGGGATTCTTTGGGGCTAATGAAAATGTTCTAGACTTATCAATAGACAGTGGTGATCGCTGCAAACTCTGAATACACTAAAAAAAAAATCACAAAATTGTGTACTTGTAAAGGATGAATTTTATAGTACAGGCTATTTTAAAAAATGACAATGAACCTTAGAGAACAGAAAACAGCAGCAAAGGAAAAATGAAGGTGCCACAGAGACACAAGCAGATGAGGAGGAAAAAAACATGACGGGGGTGGAGGGTTTGGGCATAAAGCTCCTAATTTATGAGTTTAAAAAGGCTGAAAAATAAGATAAAACTACTGCATTTAGGCAAAAGGGAGGGCCTGATGCCACCGGCTCTCCAGTCAGTGGGTTTAATTTCCGTGGAAAGAGGAGGCGTGATTTAGGTGCAAGTTCTTCAGGGGCTTCTTCAAGAGGAAGACTCCAGTGTCCAGAGGAAGTCCTATTCCAAAGATTTTTGTATCATTTTACTTTCAGTGTTTTCAGAACAAACAACAAAGACAAATTCAGAGCCAGCTCAGGGTGTGCAGGGAAACAGCACTCATTCTCTCTGCCGACAGCCTTAACCCTAACCCTCCACCTGGCAGCTCACATTATTTCTCACCCTTGGAGGGGAAGACTGTCATCCTCACCTTTTTCAGGTAGGGAGGGGGAAATGCATTTCTTTATTATTCAATAACCATTTATTGAGCACTCATTTTGCCCCAAACACTGTCAAACCCTAGAAATGTTGATACAAGACGATAGGGTCCTTACCTTTAATGTTTTTTGACTCGTGAAATGCAGCAGACGTGTAATAACATTATAAAGGGCAGCATATCAGAATACACAGAGGTGCTGCTGGTAAGGGGATGTGCGTGCGTGCCTGCGTGTGCTCACACATGCAGGCACACACACCACGCACGGTGATCTCTTTATTTCATGGACGACCTAATTTTATTTTTTATTGAAGGATAATTGCTTTACAGAACTTTGTTGTTTTCTGTCAAACCTCAACCTGATCAGCCATAGGTATACATATATCCCCTCCCTTTTGAACCTCCCTCCCATCTCCCTCCCCATCCCACCCCTCGAGGCTGATACAGAGCCCCTTTGAGTTTCTTAGCCATACCGCAAATTCCCATTGGCTATCTGTTTTACATATGGTATTGTAAGCTTCCATGTTACTCTTTCCACACATCTCACCCTCTCCTCCCCTCTCCCCATGTCCATAAGTCTATTCTCTATGTCTGTCTGTCCATTGCTGCCCTGTAAGTAAATTCTTCAGTACCACTTTTCTATTCCATATATATGCGTCAGAATACGATATTTAACTTTCTCTGACTCACTTCACTCTGTATAATAGGTTCTAGGTTCACTCGCCTCATTAGAACTGACTCAAAGGTTGTTCCCTTTTATGGCTGAGAAATATTCCATTGTGTATATGTACCACAACTTCTTTATCCATTCACCTGTTGATGGACATCTAGGTTGCTTCCATGTTCTAGCTATCGTAAACAGTACTTCAGTGAACAATGGGATACATGTGTCTTTTTCAATTTTGGTTTCCTCAGGGTATATGCCTAGGAGTGGGATTGCTGGGTCATATAGTGGTTTTATTCCTAGTTTTTTAAGGAATCTCCATACTGTCTTTCCGGAGAAGGCAATGGCAACCCACTCCAGTACTCCTGCCTGGAAAATCCCATGGACGGAGGAGCCTGGTAGGCTGCAGTCCATGGAGTCGCTAAGAGTCGGACACAACTGGGCGACTTCACTTTCACTTTTCACTTTCATGCTTTGGAGAAGGAAATGGCAACCCACTCCAGTGTTCTTGCCTGGAGAATCCCAGGGATGGGGGAGCCTGGTGGGCTGCTGTTTATGGGGTCGCACAGGGTTGGACACGACTGAAGCGACTTAGCAGCAGCAGCAGCAGCAGCATACAGCCTTTCATAGTGGCTGTATCAATTTACATTACCACGCAAGAGCGTTCCCTTTTCTCCACACCCTCTCCAGCATTTACTGTTTGTAGACTTTTTGACGACGGTCATTCTGACCGGTGTGAGGTAATATTTCATTGTAGTTTTGATTTGCATTTTTCTAATAATGAACAATACTGAGCATCTTTTCATGTGTTTGTTAGCCATCTGTATGTCTTCTTTGGAGAAATGTGTGTCTAGGTCTTTTTCCCACTTTTTGACTGGGTTGTTTGTTTTTCTGGTATTGAGTTGTAAGAGCTGCTTGTATATTTTGGAAATTAATCCTTTGTCAGTTGTTTCATTTGCTATTATTTTCTCCCATTCTAAGGGTTGTCTTTTCACCTTACCTATAGTTTCCTTTGCTGTGCAAAAACTTTTTAAGTTTAATCAGGTCCTACTTTTTACTTTTTATTTCCGTTACTCTAGGAGGTGGGTCATAGAGGATCTTGCTTTGATTTATGTCATCTAGTGTTCTGCCTATGTTTTCTTCTAAGAGTTTTACAGTTTCTGGTCTCACATTTAGGTCTTTAATCCATTTTGAGTTTATCTTTGTGTATGGTGTTAGGAAGTGTTCTAATTTCATTCTTTTACATGCAGCTGTCTAGTTTTCCCAGCACCATTTATTGAAGAGGATGTCTTTGCCCCATTGTATATTCTTGCCTCCTTTGTCAAACATAAGGTACCCATAGGTGCATGGGTTTATTTCTGGGCTTTCTATCTTGCTCCATTGCATGGATGACCTAATTTTAGTTCAAAGATTTTCAACATCAGAGCAGAGCCTAGAACCCAAGTCCCCTGATTAGCATCATAGCAGCTTGTCACAAGATGACTATCATCAAGCGTGAGTATTTCCCTTGTGGATTCCCAGGTAGGACTCATTAACCTGAACACATAATTCCCTGAAGAGACTAAACAACTGACAGATGCTTTATATGCACTGCTATATTAATGCTAAATAGTCACTCATTTAGTGACTGGATTCATTTAATCCAACTCACTAGTCACTTGATGGGGGGCAGTGGTGAGGAGGTTAACTAACAAATGTTTTCACTTTATGCTTCTTTGAAATTTCCCTCAACTCTCCATGCCCACTCACTGAAGTCATGCCAATTTACTCCTTTACAAAATCCTTGATTTAGTTCTTTCCTATTCTTCCTACATCACTACCCTACTTACAGACTATTACCACAGGTTCCTGGCAGGTCTCTCTTCCATGTCTCCATGTCTGTCCTTAACTTCCTTGGTTAATCTAGTTTACAAAGAACTTCCAGATTAACTTTTCTTTTCCGCTTATTAAAATAACTTTAGTGTGTTTTTCTTTATTGTGAAAAACTAATACCTAATCATTACAGAATGAATAAACTTTAAGGGCCCCTAGATCTTCACAACCCAGATAATCATGATGGTGTGATCACTCACCTGGAGCCAGACATCCTGGAATGTGAAGTCAAGTAGGCCTTAGGAAGTATCACTACGAACAAAGCCAGTGGAGGTGACTGAATTCCAGTTGAGTTGTTTCAAATCCTAAAAGATGATGCTGTGGAAGTGCTACACTCATATGTCAGCAAATTTGGAAAACTCAGCAGTGGCCACAGGACTGGAAAAGGTCAGTTTTCATTCCAATCCCAAAGAAAGGCAATGCCAAAAAATGTTCAAACTACCGCACAACTGCACTCATCTCACACAGTAGTAAGGTAATGCTCAAAATTCTCCAAGCCAGGCTTCAGCAATACGTGAACCGTGAACTTCCAGATATTCAAGCTGGTTTTAGAAAAGGCAGAGGAACCAGATCAAACTGCCAGCATCCCCTGGATCATCGAAAAAGCAAGAGAGTTCCAGAAAAACATCTATTTCTGCTTCATTGACTATGCCAAAGTCTTTGACTGTGTGGATCACAATAAACTGTGGAAAATTGAGATGGGAATACCAGAGCACCTGACCTGCCTCTTGAGAAACCCATATGCAGGTCAGGAAGCAACAGTTAGAACTGGACATGGAACAACAGACTGGTTCCAAATAGGAAAAAGAGTATGTCAAGGCTATATATTGTCACCCTGCTTATTTAACTTGTATGCAGAGTACATCATGAGAAGCACTGAGCTGGATGAAGCACAAGCTGGAATCAAGACTGCTGGGAGAAATATCAATAACCTCAGATATGCAGATGTCACCACCCTTATGGCAGAAACTGAAGAAGAACTAAAGAGCCTCTTGATGAAAGTGAAAGAGGAGAGTGAAAAAGTTGGCTTAAAGCTTAACATTCAGAAAAACTAAGATCATGGCATCCGGTCCCATCACTTCATGGCAAATAGATGGGGAAACAGTAGAAACAGTGTCAGACTTTATTTTGGGGGGGCTCCAAAATCACTGCAGATGGTGACTGCAGCCATGAAATTAAAAGACACTTACTCCTTGGAAGGAAGTTATCACCAACCTAGATAGCATATTCAAAAGCAGAGACATTACTTCGTCAACAAAGGTCCATCTAGTCAAGGCTATGGTTTTTCCAGTAGTCATGTATGGATGTGAGAACTGGACTATAAAGAAAGCTAAGCGCCAAAGAATTGATGCTTTTGAACTGTGGTGTTGGAGAAGACTGTTGAGAGTCCCTTGGACTGCAAGGAGATCCAACCAGTCCATGCTAAAGGAGATCAATCCTGGGTGTTCATTGGAAGGACTGATGTTGAAGCTGAAACTCCAATATTCTGGCCACCTGATGCGAAGAGGTGACTCATCTGAAAAGACCCTGATGTTGGGAAAGATTGAAGGCAGGAGGAGAAGGGGACAACAGAGGATGAGATGGTTAGATAGCATCACCAACTCAATGGACATGGGTTTAGGTGGACTCCGGCAGTTGGTGATGGACACGAAGGCCTGGCATGCTGCTGTTCATGGGGTCGCAAAGAGTCGGACACGACTGCGTGACTGAACTGAACTGAGGCTGTGTCTTTTTGCAGCTCAAGAGAAGACCTCTGGCTCAGCTCTGCTTACTAGGTCACCAAATCCAGTTTCCTGTGGCTGCTGTAACAATTACCACAAACTTGGTGGCTGAAAACAACAGACATGTGTTCTCTCTGTTCCTGGCAGGACTGCACTCCCTCTAGGGGCCCTGGGGAGAAGCCATCCTTTGGCGCTTGCAGGAGCCGCTGGTGGCCGTGAGCATTCCTTCATCTGCGGCCACACCGGTCCAATCACTGCCTCTGCGGTCACAGTGCCTCTGCATCTGTCTCTCAAATCTCCCTTGGCCTCACTCTTAGGAGGACATTTATCACTGGATTTACAGCTCACTCAGAGAATCCAAGGTAAACTCATCCTCTCAAATCCCTAACTAAATCACATTTGGGGCCATGTAGTATTCCCTCTTTATCCATATAAGGTGAGATCCACAGGTTCCAGGGGTTAGCACGTGGATATATCTTTCTAGAGGCCATTCTTCAGCATACTACACCCAGGCTCCCACTCACCAAGCCATTTTTCTCTTTCATTTACCCCTGTTTACCCCTGCCAGTGTCCCCCTGCCCCCTGCATTCCTACTTGTCCTCACCAATTCTCTAAATGTTCCCTCTTCACACCGCCCACCCCCACCCCACCATCCAAACCAGCAAATACTAAGCTTTCTTTGGTTATAGTCAGCCCTGGCCCTCTTTCTGCAAAGCTCTTGCTGACAATCACCTCTGTCCATACGTTACTTTTCTTCTCCATATTTCTGGAACGTACAGTCAATATCAAACTGAGTTGTATGTTATAGTGGCCTCACAGATTTAAGTTCTGTCGCCTTCAAGCGATGTGAGCACCTTGGGCAAAGAAGCTGTGCTCTCTTTCTTCTCCAGTCCCCATTGCATCTGGCCTGGAGCCAGACATTTATTCAAAGACTGATGACTGAATGAATAAATACAAAGAAAAATTAACAATATTTTGCAATTTAATTTAAGTTGGTATTACTACGACCACCACTACCGCCAGCTTATAAAAGTTGTAAAAATTTTTTAAAAAAAGAGAAAAAAGAAAACCAAACCTCTCTCATAAGGGATATAAAATCTGAAAAACCAATCAATAACTCTTATTCCACCCCTCTTTCACTTATTTCCATCCTAATGCTCTAATTCTTAAGGCAACTCATAAAAGTATCAAGCTGTTAAGTGTACAAGAACTACTGTATTTACATGAAGTGGTATCATCAGCCCCAGCTAAGAAGGAAAACAGCAGGAAAGCCTGTTTCACTTTTCTTTTGAAAACATAAAGTGAAACCTTATCTGCCATCGGTTAAAGAAAAATAAGACAGATATGACTGTGGCCAGCCACTGTGCTTTACCACTTTAAAGAAAAAAAACAAGCAGCTACACTTTCATTTGGGGTTAAGGCTCCTTTAACTTCCTTCACAGCTGTTGTTCAGGCTTTTTCTCTTTTATTTACCAGCTCTTCAGAAAGAGAGAAAGTCTAATCCCATCTTCCTGCTGCTAACCTCTCTGCCAGGTTTTCTAGTCAACTAAGGAGTAACAAGATAAAGCAGGCATTTGTGACTGAGTGTTCACCCCTGCCTCTCCTCACCTAACCCTTAATCCTCCCCTCCCCTTGCTGTTAACTGAAGCTAAATGTAATACGATTATACATATATTTTAGCAATCCCCGAAACTATTATAGACTGACTCAGTAACAGTGGTCTGCAGGCATATCTCATTTCATTGTGCTTCACTTTACTGCTTTTTTTTTTTTTTTAACAAATTGAAGGTTTATGGCAACTTGGCATTGTCAGACGATGGTTAGCATTTTTTAGCAATGATGTACTTTTTTTTTTTTTTAAGAGATCATGTTATTGTATACTTAACAGACTACCTTCTAGTGTAGACATAACCTTTACTCTCATTGGGAAACCAGAAAATCTGTGAGGCTTGCTTTATCGTGGTATTCGCTTTACTGCAGTAGTCTGTAAGTGAACCTACAGTATATCTGAGTGGGCCTGCACACTGCATTCAAGTCTCTGCTTCCTTCCCACCCACTTTTCCTCAACCACTACATTTCAGCTTTGGCGCCATAACTCTGTTGAAGCTTCTCTTGCTAGGTTCACAAACCACCTCCTGTTTTTGAAATTCAGTGGATACTTTTTCCCTACTTCCTTTAGATGGAATACTAACCCTTTTGTATGTGTGTGTGTGTATCCCCTATATCACAAACTGCTTCTTTTCAGTTTGTTCTGTTGAATCCTATTCCTCCACCTCTTCTGATCATTTTAGAGTCGGCCAGGGTTCTGTCTCTTTAGCTCTCTCTGTCCACCTTCTTCATCCTTCAGGGATTTTATGCACGCTGCATACACCTATATTCTAACAGTCTCTAGCATCGTCTTCAGCTCAAGTCTTTCTTGTAAGCAGTGTAACCAAGCTGGTGAGGAGGAGTCACACAGAACAAGCATTTATTTTGAACCCCTTATGAACTATGTTTTTTTTTCCTAATACATGTAACATTTAATTCTTACACTAACTCAATAAGGTTAACACATCTATTTTAAAGGTAAAGAAATTCAGTTCTGATAACCTGTTCAACATAAATCATAGCCATATTTTCATTGATCAGTCTCCCAAGGCAAAAGTCTCCCAAAATAAAAGCAAAAATAAGTAAGTAAAGTCACTCAGTCGTGTCCGACTCTTTGTGACCCTGTGGACTGCAGCCCACCAGGCTCCTCAGTCCATGGGATTCTCCAGGTAAGAATACTGGAGTGGGTTGCCATTTCCTTCTCCAGGGGATCTTCCCGACCCAGGGATCGAACCCGGGTCTCCCGCATTGGAGGCAGATGCTTTAACCTCTGAGCCACCAGGGAAGCCCAGCAAAGGAAACCAAAAAAAAAAAAAAGACAACCTTCAGAATGGGAGAAAATACTTGTTAACAATGTAAATGACAAGGGGTTACTATCCAAAATATACAAACAGTTCATATAACTCAATATCAAAAGGTAAACAATAAATGGGCTGAAGACCTAAAGGACACATAGATAGCCAACAGGCACATGAAAAGATGCTCAACATTGCTAATTGTTAGAGAAATGCAAATCAAAACCACAATGAGGTGCTTACCTCACACCTGGCAGAGTGGCTATCATCAAAATGTCTACAAGTAATAAATACTGGAGAGGGTGTAGGAAAAAAGGGAACTCTCTCACACTGTTGGTGGGAAGGTAAATTGGTACAGTTACTATGGAAAATAGTATGGTAGTTCCTTAAGAAAACAAAAGTAGAGCTACCATATGATCTGGCAACCCCATTCCTGGGTATATATTCAGAAAAGAGGAAAACTCTAACTCAAAAAGATACATGCATCCCAATGATCATAGCAGCACTATGAAGGTCCATAACCAAGACATGGAAATAACTCAAGTGCCCCTCAACAGACTACTGGTTTAAGAAGATATAGTGTGTGTGTGTGTGTGTATATGTATATATAATGGAATATATGTGTGTGTGATATATATATATATAGTATGTATATATAATGGAATATTACTCAGTTATAAAAAAGAAAGAAACATTGCCATTTGCAGCAACATGGATGGACCTAGAGAATATTATACTTAGTGAAGTAAGTCAGAGAAAGACAAGTATTACATGATATTACTTAATGTAGAATCTAAAAAATAAGACCAATTAGCCTATATACAAAAAAAAAAAAAACACCACAGACTCACTGACAGAAAACAAACTTACGATTACCAAAGGGAAAAGGGAGGTGGGGAGGGATAAATTAGGACTATGGGATTAATAGACACACACTGTGTTTATCTGCTCAGTCATGTCCAGCTCTTTGTGACCCCCATGGACTGTAGCCCACCAGGCTCCTCTGTCCATGGCGATTCTCCAGGCAAGAATACTAGAGTGGGTTGCCATGCCCTCCTTCAGAGGATCTTCCCAACCAAGGGATCAAACTCAGGTTTCCCACATTGCAGGCCATCTGATTCTTTATCATCTGAGCCACCAGGGAAGCCCAGGAATACTGGAGTGGGTAGCCTATCCCTTCTCCAGTGGATCTTCCTGACCTAGTAATGGAAGCGGGGTCTCCTGCATTGCAGGTGGATTAAAATAGATAAGCAACAAGGATTTACTGTATAGCACAGGGAACCATATGCAATATCTTGTAATAACATATAATGGAAAATACTCTGAAAAAAAATATATAGCTGAATCACTTTGCTATATACCTGAAACTAATGACTATTGTAAATCAACTATACTTCAATTTAAAAAATAATAATCTGTCCAAAATCATAATAGCTTGAAAGTGGTGGAAATCAGATTTCCCAAATTTCTTAGCTTAACTTGCCAAGCAAATCCTGATCGGGCTCCTGGTTATCTTTCCATCCTTGTCTCTGCCCACATCTCTACTTATGCCTTATGCTCAGCTTGGGGATCAGCCAACTTCAGCCCAGCTGGCCAGCTAAAGTCAGCAACTGCCTGTTCTGGGAAATAAAGTTTTATCACAACACGGCCACACACATTCATTATGTTCCACCTATGGCTGCTTTCATGTCTCAATGGCAGAGTTGAGTAATTACAACAGCGATCACATAGCCCACAAGTATTTACTATCTGGTCCTTTACAGAAAATCTCCCAACTCCTGCTCCAGCTTGTACCAAAATACTTATTTTCCAGTGAAATATGCTTTAGTATAGGATATGCCCTCTTTCCCATTTTCTGGGGCACTTCTATTCTTCTTGACAGATTCATGCCTACTGTGTGAACCCATGTCTGACACACCCAGATAGGCATCCATTCTTGGTGTCCCCAAAGCACTTTGCTGTCACTGCCCTCATTTCTCACCTCACCACACGGTAGTTATTTTTCTGTATGTTTATCTAGTCCACTGAAACATCAATTCCTGAGAATAATTATAAACTCTTACTCATCTCTGTATCTCTACTGTCTAGCACAATGTCTCATACATATTAGGTGTCCAACAAATGTTTGATGAGGAATGGAGAAATGAATAAGTGAACAAACTTTTGTGAAAATCTTTAAGCACAAAACATTCTGAATAAGGTTATTTAAACTTCAATTTCAATTGATATCTGTAGAGGTACCCCAATGTACACGGAACCTAGACAGGAAAAGGGGGCACATTTAAAATGTTAACGAACTATCTAGTTTGGCAAAGGAGCTGGCTCTTCTGCCTTGGTCTTGTTGAAAGCATGGATGGAGCAGGAGGACAGAAAACGTAGAAAGTGTCTAAGCTCTGTCACTGCCCAAGGAGGGTAGTTCCAGCTGTAGCAAAGGATGGCTAAGGGGCCAAGAAGAGGGACCTTAGGGGCCAAAGGACAGCTCTGGTTTGGTTTATTCACTAAGTCGTATCTGACTCTTGTGACCCTATGGACTGCAGCCTACCAGTCTCCTCTGTCCATGGGATTTTCCCGGCAAGAATACTGAAGCAGGTTGCCATTTCCTTCTCTAGAGTACCTTGCTGACCCAGGGATCGAAACTGGGTTTCCTGCATTGCAGGCAGATTCCTTACCAACTGAGTTCTGGGAATGTAAAAAAGATTTTTTGGCCAAGTAAAAATTTTTGTGAGAACCAGCACTACTCGAACAACTGAAAGGAACAAAGACCTAAGGGGTAAGGAAGGTATAAGGCATTTTAAGATAACTGTGTGGAGCTCAGGTGGAAAGGAAGTATGCAGGAGAACAGTAGCTCATATCAGTATACTAAAGTGAGAGAGGGACTCTCTCACCAGTCCCTCAAGTGGAAACTGATGCCCTAAACATCATATAGGGCATTATATATTATAGCTAGGCTATACAGAAATGTCATCTTTTACCAGCTTTGTCTGTGGCAGGAACACAGCTGATCTAGGGTATTTCAAGTCACTCATTCATTTGATAAACATGAAAGTCAAATATAAAACTGGAAATAAGAACTCTCTATGATCAAAGCCCCTGAAAATGACTCCTTTCAATTTTCTTTATAATTGAATGCAGCAGGTTAGGGAGAAGAGGCTTTCATAAAAAGAAACACTTTTCTCCAGTGGTGGACACATAGGTGGGCTCAAGAGACTACCATTCTCACACAATCTGACAGGTAAGGGCCATTTCACGTCCCATTCCAGTGTCCCTGTCCCATCTGGGGGCACTGCTAAGAAAGGAGGGCAGTATGGGAGAAACACAGCTGCAAATAGCATGAAAAAGCACACACCTAGTGACGACAGTGAGCGTCTCGGGTGCCTGCTGCACTGTGCAAAAGACCAAGGACATCACTGCCAGGTAATATAACAATGATAACATTTCTGGGTACCTAGTAAGGGCTTCCCTGGTGGCTCAGAGGTTAAAGCGTCTGCCTCCAATGCAGGAGATCTGGGTTCAATCCTTGGGTTGGGAAGATCCCCTGGAGAAGGAAATGGCAACCCACTCCAGTATTCTTGCCTAGAGAATCCCATGGACTGAGGAGCCTGGTGGTCACAAAGAGTGGGATGCGACTGAGTGACTTTACTTACTTACTTACTTAGTATGTGTTTACTCTGTACTTGATGCTTTATATGCATGACCTCTGATCCTCAACAAAGCCTGGGAAAAAGGCACTGACCACTTAACAGATAAAAGAGAAGCTCAAAAAGGTTAACTCAGCCAAGATTTTTTTTCCTTCCCAACTAGGTTAAGTAGAGATCTGCTCAATTAGAATTTGAGATCTGCTACTCAGTGCTTCCCCAAGCCCCCAGTCTTAGATACCCACTCTGTCTCTTGCTTTCTTTTTCCCGTTTGCTGTAGTCTGTATACTCTGGCTCAGCAGAGCACATTGATGAATATTAATAAATCCCAGCTACACCTCGAGCAGTCTCCTTAATGCCTCTCTGTTCCAATTCAGCTTAGTCTTTGTGAACCAGTACTCTATGATGTAATGTACCAGGCACATTGCTAGACGCTTGGGAGGCAAAGCTGCACCCGCCATTCCAATCTGTCCTTCTCTGACTCCAGGAAACCAGACAGCAGAACATGGAGCGCTCTTGCAAACTCACTCATCACCAACTGATGAAAACAACTCAGAATACAGCATCTTTATAAAGAGAGGTCGTCACAGCATCATTCTATTTCCTGGCCTGTTCATTCAAACACTGCTTCTCTCTGACTGCTGATCCTGCCCTGTCTGTCCTCATCCTGCTGCCTGGCCTGTTAGTCGGTTTGTCATCTTTTATGCTCTCACTGGCACAACCACACTTCAAGCCCCAACCCTCGGCTTCCCCACTACAGCTTCCTTCAGAACCTGAGACTCCATCACCCATACATAATGGGAGGGAAAATGTGTTGTGTGTGTGAGCCTGTATGGATATACTGGGAGAACAACTTTGCAGGACTGTAACAATTAGAGCACAGGGAAAGGCAGGATTGGGAGCCTTTGAAAAAGGCCATTTCATACCGCCTGACTCCTCAAAAAGTAGTCCAATCTTGCAGTACATGGCATTTAAATATTACTCATCCATAGCTTTGACATGTATTCAAAGTGAAAGCAGTGCATTCACAGAAGCAATATCCATCCACAGACATCTGAAATGGATTTCCTTTTCCAAAATCATTAAAGAATAAAGAAACTGCTGGTTTCTAAATACTGTCACAAAAACAATGAACTAGTAAAGAATGAGAACTGAATTCATTTTGCTTACCTATGAACCATCTAAGAAGTTACTTGTGAATAGTTATGAATAGTCTACTTACAAAATTTAACCTCACTCTTTTAGGCAAAACCATAACACCATACCCTCCACTACAGCTTGCTTTAGAAATAAGTTCTATGTGATTTTATAGGCAGGTAAAATAATTCAAAATCCTATTTTTTTTCTTGAATTTATTTGAGATTACTGAAGACTTTGAGAAAGTTATTAAATATTTCAAAGGTTTGAAAAAGAAACAACCAAAAGTTCTGTAGAATATACCATGAGAGTCTCCAACCAAGGAGACTAAAGACTATGTTAATTTGGCATCCTTTCCCAGCCAGCTGTATCTAGGAAAGACAGTGGATACAGTATTCGGATTTAATTTCAAAACTGACACTGAAAGATCAAGCTAGCAAAGACTGTTATGGAAAATTACCCTCTGATTTTTCTAGAAAAGTTGTAGAACTCCCTCTTTCTTACTTGGAAATCCCACTTCCTATTAGGAGGGCTTTACCCCTTTCCAAGTAAAAGTTCCTAGAGGTGAATCCTACTTCCAGAGCAGTGCCCTGGGCTGTCCCTGCTGTCACTTTTTCTCAGAGCCTCCCACGGGAATAGGAAGAGGAGATAATGGAGAATAACACAAGCAGCACAGAGAAGATGGAGATTTTTTTCAGCGTCTCTGAGGACGTGTGAAACAAAAACTTAAAAGCAGCAAAGTGTTACTGATTAGGTGGAGCGGGAAAAGGTACCCAAAGGAAGGAAAAAGCTCTCAAAAGCAGCATGCCAGAGATGGTGGAAAGTAAAGCAGAGGGAAGGAGTATCTGCTTTGAAAACTGGCAAATTCTAGAGTCTGATGCCTTAAAAAAAAAAAAAATGGCCAACTTTCTAAACATTCTAAAACATTGATAAGCTGATGCTCAATTAACTGAGCATCACTATCTTCATGACACATAACTAGATGACACTAACGTGGAGAGACAGGAAGGTTATAAACAAACTATATGAATTAACCAGTAATGAATATTGTTTATCTTAACGTCGCAGGGACAAGTGACCAGGATAACCGAAGAGGGAGTGGGGATAGAGTAACAAGAAGGAATTCACTTCTTTTCTTGAAGAAGGCTTTCTAGAGGTTAGATTCCAGGCTTTGGACGAATAGCAACAGGAGATTAGCAGAGTGTTCCAACCAACCACAGGAAAATAGCTCAGAGGGGGAGTGAACAGATTATATGAATGGGGCATTGAGTAAGGGAGCCTGAGAGAAGAAAAGGGGATGGTCTAGGGGAACAGGGCCGATTCAGGGTGCCCTAGTTTAGGTCTCCGATGTGGAAAAAGGCTGGTTGGGGGCAACGGAAGGAAAAAAGAAAAAGCACAGTAGTTTCTTCACTTATCTCGGGAGCACTAGGGTCTGCACCACCTGGAAAAGCTGACCAGCAAGCTTGCCCTGAGTGTGATCTTTCCGGAGTGGGCCCTTGTAGGAAGAACGCAGCCCGCTGTTCCCTCAATTCTTGTCTGGGTACCTGGGGTCATAGCTAGAGGCGCAGGGGTGTCTAAGGCAGACGTCTACTGGGTGCTGGGTGGACTACGGGGCTGAGGCTCAGCGGCGGGACGGGCACTTAGCGACAAGCAGGCGGCGGCGGCAGCGGAGCATGCAAAAGCCAGGACTTACCTTACTGTCATCCATCTCGGCAGACAGGCCGGCCCTCCCCCGGCTCAGCCGGCCTGGTCCGGCCCGGCCCCGCCCCAGGGGAAGAAGGGGATATGGTTCTGGCCGCCTCCTCTCGCCTAACAGTTCGGTTCCCTGATGCCACAGTCACGGGGACGAGGGACCAGTTCAGGAATGGCAGAGCGGACCCTGGAGGCGGCCCAGAACGCCTCCCTTCGCTGCCGCCGCCCCCTCCTCCTCCCCCTCCATGACAGGCTCTGGCTGTGTTTACAGACGCCCTGGAGAGCAGCCCGGACCGGAGGGTGGGCTGGAGCGCGTCGCGCAGATTGGCCCGCTCGGCTGCCGTAGCACCGTAGTATTCTGGGGATTGTAGTTTCCCTCACCGAGGTCTCTGCGCGGTGGACTGGAAAGGAAACTACAATGTCCACAGAGCCTCAGCCAGGCGGCGTCCGTTTTTCTGCCGGGGAGCGCCGAGGGGGCGGAGCTGAAGCTAGGTTTCCCACAGTGCGCGCTCAGAGACGTTTGGGTCGGTGGTTTCCAGCGGCATGGGGACGGGGAGGGGACCGTTGGGGCCTGGCAGAGGCAACCCTGAAGGACGGTCCCTGGGGGTAGGCCCTCTTCACGGACCCCGAGAAAACCATGAAGATTGTTTATTTTAAAAATTCAGAAACAACACCCCACCCCCACCCCCTAAAAGCAACAAGGAATGTGAAATCGTAGATGCTTCTAGAAACCATTTGACAGTTCCTCCCAGTGTTAGACCGTAAGTAAGTAAAGTACTCAGTCGTGTCCGACTCTTTGTCCCCGTGGACTGCAGCCCACCAGGCTCCTCAGTCCATGGGATTCTCCAGGCAAGAATACTGGAGTGGGTTGCCATTTCCTTCTCCAGGGGATCAAACCCGGGTCTCCCGCATTGGAGGCAGACGCTTTAACCTCTGAGCCACCAGGGAAGCCCTAACCATATGGCCAAAAATGCCACCAGAAATTACACTGTTTGTCCCCACAAAAACTTGCGCAGTAATGTTCAGTCCTAGAAGCGTTATTCATAGTAGTCAGCGAATGGAAACAACCCAAATGTTCAACGGTGGATGAACTGATAGACCCATCCTGGTATTTATATAAAAAAGGAATATCATTCATGATGAATGAGGTTCTGATACCTGCTGCAATGTGGATGAGCCTTGAAAATACACTTAAAGAGTAAAAGAAGACACAAAAGGTCGCAAATGGCGGATTCCATTTAAATGAACTGTTCAGAATGGGTACTTTTAAAAAAACAAAAAGTTGGTGAGTGGTTGGCAGGGGCTGGGGTTGGGGAATATAGTGGAGGTGGGGGGTGGAGGCCAGGAATGGGGCGTATTGATGGGTATTGGGTTTCTTTTGAGGTGGTGAAACTGTTCTAAAATTGAGTTAGTGATAGCTGCACAACTCGGAGAAGGCGATGGCACCCCACTCCAGTCCTCTTGCCTGGAAACTCCCATGGATGGAGGAGCCTGGTAGGCTGCAGTCCGTGGGGTCGTGAAGAGTCTGACACGACTGGGCGACTTCACTTTCACTTTTCACTTTCATGCATTGGAGAAGGAAATGGCAACCCACTCCAGTGTTCTTGCCTGGAGAATCCCAGGGACGGGGGAGCCTGGTGGGCTGCCGTCTATGGGGTCACACAGAGTCTGACACGACTGAAGTGACTTAGCAGCAGCAACAGCAGCACAACTCTGACCATACTAAAAACTATTGAATTGTATACTTTAAGTGAATATCATGGTATGAGAATTTCATCTCAGTAATAAATAAGGAAGAATGTTTTGGCGTTGTCCACTTTTAGTAAAGTCAGTGGGCTTGTTTTGAACGGTGTTAGGCCATTGAGAACTTGACAAAAATGGTGCCTTCATTAATGTTCTGAAGAGTTCTTTGACTCTCTCTTCAGACTCGTACTAAGTGCTTTGCCAAATCTTTCCTGTGTTCAAATTGAGGTAGAGTTACCAAATTTAGCAATAAATATACAGGACAGTCACATCTGAATTTCAGATAAATACCTGTTTAGTATAAGTATGACCATGCAATATTTGAGACACACTTTTACTTTAAAAAAGTATTCTTTGCTTATCTGCAAGTCAGACTCAACTGGGTGTCTTTTTTTTTTTTTTAACTGTTTCTTTTGTATTGGAGTATAGCCGATTAACAGTGATGTGAACTAGTTTCAGATGCACAGCAAAGGGACGCAGCTGTACATATACATGTGTCCATTCTCTTCCACACTCCCCTCCCATCCAGGCTGCCGCATAACACTGAGCAGAGTTCCCTGTGTTCTACAACAGGTCTTTGTTGTCATCCACTTTATTTTTTTTTTTTTTTGTCATCCACTTTAAATAAAGCAGTGGGTACATGTCCACCCCCCAACTCCCTAACTATTCCACCCTGCCCCCAGCCACTGTAACCATAAGTTCTCTCTCTAAGTCTGTGAGAAAGTGTCTTCTATTTTATCCGACAACTTCAAATTGAGGAAGAATAAAAATAGAAAAGCAGAATCATCTCCATCAAATCTATGTAATGCTTCAGAGGAACTAAAGCAGGTTAGTTCCTCAAAGGTAAATGCCACCTAACAGGTCATGATGTGGGGTGGCCTGGCGTGCTGCAGTCCATGGGCTTACAAGGTGAGGTCTGCCCAGCCGGGGGCCGTCCGGCAGCCGCAGACCATGTTCCAGGTAGAGCCTCCAGCCGCATCCTCTCTGACAGTTCAGGGCGTGTGAGTCTGCTCCTGCAGGTTCTCCTCCTCTTCCCTCACCTACCACCCCTTTGCTCTGAGTCCCTTTGCACCTCCTTCTAGCCTCCTCTTCAGCGCCCAGTAAGGCCTCAGTCCTGGTCCCCAGCTACCCCCTTGCCCTGCTAAGCCCCCTTTTTGGAGTGGAGCTGCCATTCTTCCAGATTAGTCCTTTGTCATGCTCCCTGCATCCCTGCTGACAGTTGCCAGCCCCTCAGGAAGGAGGACTAAAGACCTTTTGAGCCAGGTAGTGGAAATTTGAACACTCCCAGGGAAGTAGTGTGTACACCAGATTCAGAAGAGGGAGGGAGATTCTCTAGGGAGGGAGAGAGGAACGAGATGGAGAAGGTCTTGGGGTGGTTAGTTGAATATTTAACTTTTTTTTTTTTTTTGGCTGTGCCAGGTCTTAGTTGCGGTATGTGGGATCTATTTCCCCAACCAGGGATTGAACCTGGGCTCCCTGCACTGGGAGCGTGGAGTCTTAGCCATTGGACCACCAGGGAAGTCCCCAGATACAACTTTTAAAGAGATGGAACAAATATATGAAATCTCTTGGTGGAGGTATGGTGTATTGTTTCCTTCATATTTCTGTATGTTTGAAATATTACACAGTTAGAATAGGACTTTAAATTTTAAAAAACTATAAACACACTTTAAAAGTGTGGAAATATGTTAAATTATTTACTAAAAACTTAATTTATAAAAACAAATCTCAGGAGACTTCCCTGGCACTCCAGTGGTTAAGACTGCACCTTCCAAAGCAGGGGATGTGGTTTGATCCTTTGAGAAGCTAGGATCCCACATGCCTTGAGGCCCAAAACACCAGAACTTAAAACAGGAGCAATATTGTAATAAATTCAGTAACAGTGGTCCACATCGGGAATTTGCTGTATGACTCAGGGAACTCATGGAGAAGGAAATGGTAGCCCACTCCAGTATTCTTGGCTGGAGAATTCCGTGGACAGAGTCTGTAGCCTGGTAGACTACAGTTCATGGGGTCGCAAAGAGTCGAACACAACTGAGGCGACTTAACATGCAGGGAACTCAAACTGGGGCTCTGTAACAACCTAGAAATGTGGGATAGGGTTGGAGGTGGGAGGAGGCTCAAGAGAGAGCGGACGTGCGTACCTATGGCTGATCTGTATTAATGTATGGCAGAAACCAACACAATACTGTAATTATCCTTCAGTTTAAAATAAATAATTTTTTTTAAAAAAAGAATAAAGATGTAAAAAAGGTCCACATCAAAAAAATCTTAAAAAAAAAAACCTCTGAATTGTATCATAAGACAAGACTTGGTAAAGAGAATAATACTTTGGCCACCTAATGTGAGCAGCCAACTCATTTGGGAAGAGACCCTGATGCTAGGAAAGACTGAAGGCAGAAGAGGGTGACAGAGGATGAGATCGTTGGATGGCATCACTGATTCAGTGGACATGAACATGGGCAAACTCTGGGAGATGGTAAGAGACAGGGAAGCCTGGCATGCTGCAGTCCATGGGGTCACAAAGAGTTGGGCATGACTGAGCGACTGAACAACAAAGGGAATAAAATGTGAAGGAGTGCTGTGTTAAAATATGTTAATCATTTGCTGAGAAATACCCAGAATTTATAACAAAGAGGTGAGGAAGGACAAAAGAAATTATTTGCTTCAAGGAGTCTATAATCCAGGAAGGAGAAAGTCACACACACACAGGAGACTAGGAACAATCACTGAACGGTACCGACCAAGTTTAATGTCTCTGTGTTAAGTTGTTCAGAGGGAGAGCCAAGCATCAGGCTGATTCAGAAGAAAGGAAAAGTGAACCGAACACTTGTTATTTTTTAAAGAAGTGGGAGGAAGCTTAGATGAAGACTCTAATCTCAGGGTCCTGGGCTTATTTTGTATCCATGCTTTGCAATCTTTTTGTCCTATATTGCCTTCTCAAAGGGAACCTGTTTAGCATGCAGTTCCTTTAAAACATGCATATAATTTTCTCCTCCCTGCCCTCCCATCCCTCCCTCCCCAGCACACACATACTGCAACGCTTTTTCATCTACTCTCAGAAAAGTGAAAATGAAAGCCACTCAGTCATGTCCAACTCTTTGTGACTCCATGGACTGTAAATTTTCCAGGCCAGAATACTGGAGTGGGTTCTCCAGGGGATCTTCCCAACCCAGGGATCAAACCTAGGTCTCCTGCATTGCAAGCGGATTCTTTACTATCTGAGCCATCAGGGAGGCCCATCAGACAATCCACATAGAGGCATTGATGGCATGTGGTGTATCTTCTCTGCTGCTTCTGGGGAATTCCTTGTAGTGATTTCCTAAGCACCATGGCACACACCCACTCCCACTCGATCTGCATGCCTTCCATGCCCTCATCTCTCTCTCTCTCTCCTGTTCCCATTATTGCTTGGCTAAAAGAGCACAGGTGTCCAAACAGAGTCAAGATGATCTTGTTACTCCCTGGGCCACATGGGCCTGCTTGGCACATAGCCCCTGGGGAACGTCAGAGAGAAAGGAAGCTCATTAAAATAGTTTGTTGGCCTCCAACTGGCTTTCCATTAAGCTTGACACATGAGTCTAAGAATTTAAAAATTCTCCAGCCCTTTCCTAACATTCAATGGAAATAAAAATTGGTTGATTCAATTCTGGCATGCAAATTAGTGCTAGACCCATTTCCAATCTAGAAATAGTAATAATGAACACCAAAACCTACCAAGAAAGAAGCAAAGGTGGCTGTGAAATCTACCACGGTAACCTCTGACCCACCTTAAAACACACCATACATTTGGGGAAGTAGGTATCCTGGAGTCACCCCAGAAGTGACCTGTCATTACTTCTCTGTCCCTGGCTTATCTTTTCAAAGAGTTGTTCGTCTGTGGCTGAGTGATCAAGATTTTCAAAACGCAGCAGAGTTATATGGTGAATTTGTGGATAGTCCCAAATATGACACAGAGACCCCTAGAAAGAAAAGGAGGAAAACTATTCAAAGAAAAAAAAAAACAAACCACTGATTGAAGAGAGGCAGGGGGTGGCATGAAATTAAGTGAGGAGCGTAAAGGAACAAAAATTAACCTTATTTAGAAACCACAAACAAGGGTAACAGTACGATATTCTGCCCTCAGGAATGCCATGGCTACGTTGATATGTAAATCTGGTGCTAGAACAACAGAGTGTTATTGCTGCTGATATGGTACTCTTCAGAGGTACAGAGAAAAAGTGGGTGGTTCATGTGAAATTCATGAAATGCTTGAGGTGAACTCACTGTTGAAGTATTAGTCCTCTGTTTTGTTTGGTGTGTGGTTTTCTTTTTCCCCAATGTATTTTATAGATAAGTATTCCTCTGTGCTTTTTGTTTCTGAAAAGTTTGACTTTATTGTCATGAAGCTATAAAATATTCCATCTCAAAAGTTTGGTTTTGTTCTAAAGGCATTTTGTGAAATGCCCCCCTCCCTTTTGCCCACACGGACAAATATGCCTACATTTGCATACAGCACAGTACCTACTTACTCTCTTCACTGGCTAGAAAGTCCAGAAGAAAGAGCCTAAAGGAACATTTTCAGAATGAGTACATAATTCAGCTTCTAGCTTGTTAGCAGGAGCAAAAGAAATAAGGCCAAGAAGGACTAAAAAGTCTGTTGATGAGGAAAGAAAAAAGCTCTGATCAGCATAAAAATAAGGAAGAGAAAATGAAGCTCAAGGAACCAAAACCTTCCCTGCTCAAACTTTCCCTTACCTCTTCCCCTTCACCAACGTACTGAAACTGTCACCTCCAACTCAACAACTTTTCTCAGTATCGTCCCAACTACCATTTCTACTGAAAACAACTAAGTCTTATAAAACTCTCAGGCAGGAAAGAATAAAGTGTGCCCATGTTTGCAGAAAAAAATGGAAAATATACTTATTTGGCCAATAAGCAGCTCTTTAAGACTAAGCTACCCCTTCTAAGAGATGACTTGCTAAGCATCACTATTAGTCATTGACACTTTAGTATGAATGTGCTGCTGCTGCTTTTTTTTTTTTTTTGGTCTCATACTTGCTACCTAATGATTAGGTTTAGGTTTGGGAGAAAAGAGGAATATGTATACAGTTTTGAAGGATAGGTGTTGTAAGAAGGGGAGAGATCTGGGTAGATCTGATTGCTGTGCTATGGCTTTGAGCTTTGAAAGAGCAGCCAAGTAGACCCTGGATGCCTGTGGAGGTTAGGACAGAGACAGATGAAGAGCCAACAGTTAATGACCAGGTACCTTCTTTCACAAATCTCCTGAGGATTTACCTAACACACACACATAAGCACATTTTATTCTACTGATTCAAACCTGAAGATGCTTAAACTTACCATGGCACTTGTGATAGAGTAAGTAAAAAACAAAACAAAAAAACTCAGCCTGCATTTTTGCTTAGAAACTTTTTTTTTAAAAAAAACACCCTCCATCAAAGTTCGCTTTTGACGTTGTTTCCAGTGTAAGTTTTAGTAAACCCTGAGTTGTTTGCTGAATGGAAATCTGACAGGGCTCCTCTTCCAGGTCTTGCATTTTTAAGGAATAAAAGATTGGAATCCTGGCTAATCCAGGAGGAAGCTTGGTTTTGGTACCTGTGACTTCAGAAGGACAGCAGGGGACCCATCTCTTATTTTACAAAGTGACTTCTCCGAATTTTGCTTCAGTTTTCTCCATTTCTAAGAGAAAAAAAAAAAAGCAATCAAATTTACCCCTGGGGCCCTATCAGACTTACTTTAAAAAAAATAGAATTTCAAAATAATTTATTTCTTTTTGGCTGTGCTGGATCTTCCTTGCCGCGTGCAGGCTTTCTCTAGTGAGCAAGGGTTCTTCTGTAGTGTGTGAGCTTCTCATTTCGCTGGCTTCTCTTGTAGAGCACAGGCTCTATAGCGCGGGCTCAGTAGCTGTGGCACATGAGCTCTGTTGCCCCACAGCATGTGGGATCTTCCCCAACAAGTGATCAACCCAGTGTCCTTGTATTGCACGCTGGACCACGAGGGAAGCCTCCAGACTTACTTATGGCCCTCCAGATGTTTTTAAAAGCCACAAACTATTTATGAGGACTTAAGTATTAATATTTCCTGTCTCTCAGTATTATCTACTGCTGGAAGTAAATACCTTTGACTCTTTCTGTCATTTCTCCTAACATTACAGATATTGTAATTTTTCTATCTGGTATCACATATCTTCCTTTGGGCTTCCCAGGTGGCACTAGTGGTAAAGAACCTGCCTGCCAATGCAGGAGACACAAGAGATGCGGGTTTGTTCCCTGGGTCAGAAAGATCCCCTGGAGGAGGGCATGGCAACCCACTCCAGTGTTCTTGCCTGGAGAATCCCATGGACAGAGGAGTCTGGTGGACTACAGTCCATGGAGTCCCAAAGAGTCAGACAGGACTGAAGCAACTTAGCATCATGCATCTTCATTTATTTTTTATTTGTTTACATGTTTAAGAATTTTTTACAGCATATTTTCAATTCCTTTAAAGCCTTCCTCATCTACACAAGAAGTCTTCCATTCCAGGATATATCTTTAAACCTTTTCACTTGTGCATAGGATTGTTTCCAAAAACATTTTAGCCTGAATATGGTTAATGTCAATCTTCTTTGGTCAATGCGGTGTTACTTGAATGGGACAGCACCTAATTTTGTGAGAATATTAGGGGACTTCCCTGGTGGTCCAGTGGCTAAGACTCTGAGCTCCCAATGCAGGGGCACAGATTCCAATCCCTGGTTAGGGAACTAGATACCACATGCTGCAAATAAAGAGTTCGCATGTCACGACTAAGACCAATTGCAGCCAAATAATAAAAATAAATATAACCAAGAAAATAAAAATAAAATATTTAAAATATACATATAAAATAGTAGTAATAGTAATACCACTTGGTTTCCAAAACTATTTTCATGAAATTTGTCTCAGAGGAATTAAAGGATTGCCACATGGAAGCTGACTGATGTGCTAATGGTGTTCCTGTCACCCAACTGCAGTCCTTTGGTGGAATAGAATGACTGTCCTTAAAAATTAGCACCATTCTGCTGAGCAGCCATTCCTATCTCTGTCATTCATAACCATGTCTGAGTCATTAAAGCCTTTTTTTCTGCTTGCTGTGTGAAATAATTCTTTTAAAATATGTACTGTAAGTATATGTCAAATTTCAAAGGACATCCTTTGATCCTTATTTTGTTAAAAAAAATAAATAAATAAAAGCCATGGTGATTCTGCCTTCACTGTTTCTGGGCTTAAGTCATACCATTGGTTGCATGACTGGCTAATTTTGTTACAGGACTCATTTTACAGTGTGGTATAGGAACTTCCCTGGCAGTCCAGTGGTTAAGACTCCTCGCTCCCAATGCAAGGGACACAGGTTCGATCCCTGTTCAGGGAACCAAGGTCCAGCATGCCACATGGCACAGCCAAAACAAAACAAAAAAACCACAAACACAAAATGAAGATAGAGTGCAATGTAGGCATGTAAGAGTCTTAAAAGAGTTTGGTGCTGCCCCTCTCCTGACACTCCTGATGTTCTCACAGTGATGAGAGTCAAGGCATGAACAGCAGCCCCGCTCCTTCCACTTGTCACCAATAGTCCATACAGGTCATTTCAGATTTTACAGATTTACTTTACATTTCAGCTCTCGCCTCTAGATGTTTCTCTACAGGAGAAGAGAAAGTAATTTTTGTCCTAAGTGACGCTGCCTTCCTCAGATCAGCCTGCCAGCGAGGCCAGCAAGATGGCCTCGCCCAGGCAGACGCACACGCCGTCAGGGGTTGTGCACGGAATGTCCGTCCTTTGCCGCAATGTCTGGCGCCTCTGGCCTCAGCGTGGACTCTGACCCTCTCCTCTGTGCCTCACCCTTTCCCCTTTCTCACATGGTTCCTGCCTGGTGTTCAGTTCTTGCTGTTTCATGTTTTCAGACAGCGAGTCCTGCCTGAGAAGGAGTTATCCTTTTCTTACACCTGTAGGATTGTCCCGGTTTGTTTTGTCTTGGAAAACTCCAGGCCTTCTGCTGTGTTGCCCTCCGATTGCCTCCTTTCCCGCTCAGCTTGGAAGGTGTCTGTTGATCAGCTCTGTTCTGGCTGCTGCAGGTAAGACTCAAATACGGGCGGCTCCATTCCTGCCCGGTCACAGCTTCCAGACAGGGTCACACCTCCTTCGTAGTAACCCCTAGCCTTCTAGCCCTCCCGCAAATCCACCACAGAGGCCTGGAGGTAAGGTGGGAGTGGTCCTGGCTGCACTGGCCGAGTTTTCTGCCCAACAGTTGTGTTTCCTCCCCACCTCCCATCCATTCTGTCACACTTCTTTTCTCCCTAGTTTCTACCCCTACATCAAGATCCACTTCTCTCCTGGCCACCAAAGCAATGCTTGACACCCAGTCCAGCTCTGCCCTCCTTCAGGTTGGGGAAGAGCTAACTGGGCATTTCTCCAGGTGCTGGCAGAACAGCTCAGGCAATCAAAGGGCTAAGGTACCCGCATTGCCAAGCTTTGAAGAGGCAGTTTGTTGGGGGCAGGGTTGGGGGTGGGGAGGGGGGATTAGGCTGGTGATGGAACTTCTCAAGGGAGCTGCCTGCCCAGATTTCCCTCTTGAATGTTTCCAACTAACAGGTGGTCCCTCCACTGGAAGTAAATTCCTGAGTATTTTTACCCAACACCTCATAAACAAAATGGCAATGCTATTGGCTATGTCGTACAACGGGCGTATTGAATCATGTCCCCATTCATCAGTTTGCCAAACAAAGCAGGTTGCTATCTGAGCTGCTTTGGAGAGAGGCTAACTATGGGAAGGAAGAAAAACTCAGGCATCTGCCTACAGGTACACTGTCAATATTTAAATGATACATGTGCTGGGTGGTATCAATATTTAAATGATACATGTGCTCGGTGGTATCCAACTCTTTGTGACCCCATGAACTACAGCCCACCAGGTTCCTCTGTCCATGGGATTTTCCAGGCAAGAATACTGGAGTGGGTTGCCATTTCCTTTTCTAGGGAAATGATACATACAGGATGACTTGGTACATTTTTAAGTGACCCTTTCCCTACATAAGATGCACTGGCAGCATGGTTGACACTCTAGTCATTGTTATGAGAACCGCCCTATAATGCCTTGGGGAGGCCTGTTGCACTGGAACTGAGGTAGGGAGGAGCTGAAACCCAAGAGAGATGCAGATGTATCCAGAGGATAACTGATTTATTTTTTTTTAAGGCATTTTATTTTTTAAAGTCTTTATTTAATTTGTTAAAATACTGCTTCTGTTTTATATTTCAGCGTTTCTTTTGGCATGTGGAATCTTAGCTCCCTGAACAGGGGTCACACCCGTATCCCCTGCATTGGAAGGTTAAAGTCTTAACCACTGGACCATCCATGTTTTATAAATCCATCCATTCATTTAAAAATACATCGAGCAGCTCCTTCTCATCAGGCCTTGTGCTGTATGCTAGACACACCAAGATTCACGAGGCTTACACGCTGACGGGGGATTCTCTACGTATGTGCAGGATAGTGTGTTAAGTGTGATAATAAAGGTACCCATAAAATATAGAGGGGATCTAGGGCGTGTCTTTCCTGAAGAGCTCATTTCTAAGCCAGGTCTCAAAGGATGAGTATAAACAAGAAAAGATACATTTTCAAAGGCATTGTGGTGTGGAATTACAATGGGGAACCCACACATAATTTGGTGTGAGGGTAATTCAGGCTTCTCAGGAGCTGGGAAGAGCAGTGTCAAGAGCTCGGGCCAAATGTATATAGGAGCTAGATGATGAAGCACATTGAATGTCTAGCTTGGGAGTAGGGACTTAATTTGAAGGTGCTTGGGAGACTCTGGGCTTCCCAGGTGGCGCTAGTGGTAAAGAAAGTGAAGTCACTCAGTCGTGTCCAGCTCTTTGTGACCCCATGGACTGTAACCCACCAGGCTCTTCCAGGCAAGAGTACTGGAGTGGGGTGCCATTTCCTTCTCCAGGAGACCTTCCTGACCCAGGGATTGAACCCAGGTCTCCCACGTTGCAGGCAGACGCTTTACCGTCTGAACCACCAGGGAAGTGCTAGTTGTAAAGAAGCTGCCTGCCAGTACCAGAGACATAAGAGATTCTGGTGGGGAAGATCCCCTGGGGGAGGGCACGGCAACCCACTACAGGCTGCTCCGCAGCCTGTGGGATCTTCCCAGATCAGGAATCTAACTCATGTCTCCTGCATTGGCAGGCAGATTCTTTACCACTGCGCCACCAGAGAAGCCCCTGCACTTTTTTTTTTTTAAATATTGATTTATTTGGCTGCACCAGGTTTTACTTGCTGCACACAAGATCTTTGATCTTTGTTGTGGCATGAGGGATATTTAGTTGCGGCTTGCAAACTCTTAGTTGTGGCATGTAGAATCTAGTTCCCTTCCCAGTTAGATCAAATTTGGGTCCCCTGCATTGGAAATTCAGGGTCTTAGCTACTGGACCACCAGGAAAGTTCCTATTTTATAATATTTTATTATATTATGTCATACTTGTAATATATGTATTACACCAGATGTATATCACCAGGAAGAAATGGATGGGCAGATAGAGAGAATGCTAGACAGAGAAAGTGAATTTAGAATCTTTCATTTATTCAATAGAGTTGAAAATATATTATTTAAGAGAGGTGAAAAACTAAAACTCTGTGTTGTCCACAGAAACTTTCCTTAAACAGATGGAATTTCTCTTTTTCATTTGTAAAAGTAAAAAAAAAAAAAAAGGAGCTTTTTATTTCAAAATTAGTATTTGCCCATGGTTAAAATATCCCAACAGCAAAGAAGATTGTAAGGTAGAAAGTAAAATTTCCAGACACACTTTCTAGAGTTAACCACCATCTAGCCTTCCAGCAATGTTGAACACACTACAAAGAGTAGAAGTACCTCCCTCTCATTTTCACATAGATGGCACTAAATTACACTGTTTGCACATTTTTCAATTAACAACATGTACTGGACATGACTCCGTTGTCATTGTATGTGGAACTCTCTCCTTCCTTCAGTCTTGGTTTTCTTTCCTTTCTTTCAGAATCTACTTTTTGTTTTACTCTTTATTTTTACTTGCTAAACAATAAAAAAATACACAACTTTGATTCTACATCTTTCTGTTCTTGTGTAACTGTTGTCTTTGGGACAGATTCCTAGAAGAAGAACCTCTAGATTAAGTATATAAACCCTTGAATTTTGGCAGGTTACTGCCAAGGTTTCCTCAGAAAGAGTTACAAACCATTTATTCCCACCAGAAATTTCCATTTCATGTATGTTTCCTCAGACAAAATGGTTTGTTATCACACTTTTGAAGTTTTGCCAACTCAATATATTAAAAATTGGTATCTTGGTGATGCCTTAATTTGCACTTACTGAATTAGCAATGAGATTGGATATTCTTTGTGTATGTGGTGGGGCTTTCATATTTTGTTTTCTGAACTACCAGTTCATATTCTTTTATAGGTGGTTGGTCTTTTTCTTCAGATTGCTAAAAACTCCATATGTATATTCAAGAAATTATTGCTGATATCATATATGCTAATCATTTTTTTGCCCAGATTGTTGCCTTTGACTTTGTAGGTTGTATTTTTAATTCCATTTTTCAGTAGTCATATTTATTAATTGTTTCTTTATGACTTCTAGATTTTATGTCATAGTTAGGAAAAGCTTTCTCCATGACAAGATTATACAAAAATTCATTGTTTTATTCTAGTACATTTTGCAATTTCACTTTTATATTTAAACCTTTTCTCCACCTTGGATTTATTTTTGATGTACAGAGAAAAATGGAGCTCTGCTTTTATTATTTTTCTAAAAGACTGACCATTTATCCCAATGGTGATTATTGAATATTTTCCCTACTCATTTGGAATGCTCCCTTTATCATAAAAGTTATTTCATTTGCACGTGGGTTCATATCTGGACTGTCTACCTTTTACCATTGACCTGCCTATTTCAACACTGTACTGTTCATTGATGTGGTTTAGAATTCATTTTTTAAAAATCTAGTGGCTTTAAGGCAGTAAACGTATTCTATATGATATTATTATTATGGCTGTATGTCATTATATATTTGTCCAAACTCATATGATGTGCACCACCAAGAGGGAACCCTAAGGTAAAGTATGGATGTTGAGTGATTATGGTGCATCAAGGTAGGTTCATTCCTGGTTAAAAAAAAAGAGAAAGAACCATTACAGTGAGCAATGTGGATAATGGGGGAGGCTATGCATGTGTGGGGTGGTATAAATGGGAAGTCTGTATCTCCCTTCAAGTTATACACCTAAAATTGCTCTAGAAAAACAAAGTCTTCTAAAAAATAAAATCAAAGAATTTAAAAACGAACAGCACTACTTTTCATTCTCTATTCTCATCCTTTTCAAAAACAATTTTTGTTGAAGTACAGTTTTACCATATTGTGTTAATTTCTTCTGTACTATATATTCTTTTTCATGTTCTTTTCCATTTTGATTTGTCACAGGACATTGAATACAGTTCCCTGTGTTATACAGTAGGGCCATGTTGTTTTTCATCCTGTATGTAGTAGTTTGCCTCTGCTAATCCCAAGCTCCCAATCCTTCCCTCCCCTCCTCCTCTCCTCCTCGGTGACCACAGGTCTATTCTCTGTATCTGTGAATCTGTTTTTGTTTCACAATATGTTGATTTGTATTGTGTTTTAGACTTCACATTTAAGTGGTATCATGGGGTATTTGTGGAAACTTCTAAAAGAGATGGGAATACCAGACCACCTGACCTGCCCCTTGAGAAACCTGTATGCAGGTCAGGAAGTAACAGTTGGAACTGGACATGGAACAACAGACTGGTTCCAAATAGGAAAAGGAGTACGTCAAGGCTGTATATTGTCACCCTGCTTATTTAACTTATATGCAGAGTATATCATGAGAAACGCTGGGCTAGAAGAAACACAAGCTGGAATCAAGATAGCCGGGAGAAATATCAATAACCTCAGATATGCAGATGACACCACCCTTATGGCAGAAAGTGAAGAGGAACTAAAAAGCCTCTTGATGAAAGTGAAAGAGGAGAGTGAAAAAGTTGGCTTAAAGCTCAACATTCAGAAAACGAAGATCATGGCATCTGGTCCCGTCATTTCATGGCAAACAGATGGGGAAGAGAGTCAGACTTAATTTTGGGGGACTCCAAAATCACTGCAGATGGTGATTGCAGCCATGAAATTAAAAGACGCTTACTCCTTGGAAGGAAAGTTATGACCAACCTAGATAGTATATTCAAAAGCAGAGACATTACTTTGCCAACAAAGGTCCATCTAGTCAAGGCTATCGTTTTTCCAGTGGTCATGTATGGATGTGAGAGTTGGACTGTGAAGAAGGCTGAGTGCTGAAGAATTGATGCTTTTGAACTGTGGTGTTGGAGAAGACTCTTGAGAGTCCCTTGGACTGCAAGGAGATCCAACCAGTCCATTCTAAAGGAGATCAGCCCTGGGTGTTCTTTGGAAGGAATGATGCTAAAGCTGAAACTCCAGTACTTTGGCCACCTCATGCGAAGAGTTGACTCATTGGAAAAGACTCTGATGCTGGGAGGCATTGAGGGCAGGAGGAAAAGGGGACGACAGAGAATGAGATGGCTGGATGGCATCACTGACTCAATGGATGTGAGTTTGAGTGAACTCCGGGAGTTGGTGACGGACAGAGAGGCCTGGCGTGCTTCAATTCATGGGGTTGCAAAGAGTTGGACACTACTGAGCAACTAAACTGAACTGAACTGATGGGGTATTTGTCTTTCTTTTTTTGACATACTTCACTTAGCATGATAAGTGCTAGGGCCATCCGTATTGCTGCAAATGGCATTATTTCATTCTTTTTGATGGGTGAGTGAGATTTCATTGTATATGGACCGCATCTTCTTTATCCATTCATCTGTCAATGGACATTTAGGTTGCTTCCATGTCTTGACCATTGTAAACAGTGCTGTGATGAACACAGGGGTACATTTTCAAATGTATCTTTTTGAATTATAGTTTTGTCTGGGTGTATGCCCAGGAATGGGATTGCGGGATCATATGGCAACTCTACTTTTAATTTTTTGAGGAACCTCCACCCTGTTCTCCACAGTGGCTATACCAATTTACATTCCCACCAACAGTGCAGGAGGGTTCCCTTTTCTCTATACCTTCTCCAGCACTTGCTATTTGTAGACTTCTTAATGATGGCCATTCTGACTCATGTGAAGTGGTACTTCACTGTAGTTTTGATTTGCATTTCTCTAATAATTAGCAAAGTTGAGCATCTTTCACATGCTTTTTGACCATCTGTATATTTTCTTTGGAGAAATGTCTGTTTAAGTCTTCTGCCCATTTGTCGATTGGGCTGTTTGGTTTTTTTTGTTGTTGTTGTTGTGTGAGCTGCTTGTATATTTTGTAAATTAAGCCCCTGTTGGTTGCATCGTTTATTAATACAAATATTTTCTCCCATCCCATATGTTGTCCTTTTGTTTTGTTTATGGTTTCCTTTGCTGTGCAAACACTAGTTAGTTTGATTAGGTCCTGTTTGGTTTTTCTTGTTGTTTTTATTTCTATTGCCTTGGGAGACTGACCTAAGAAAACATTGGTATGATTTATGTTAGAGAATGTTTTGTGTCTTCATTCTTATATTTCCAGATGATCTATTCTCAAGTGCCAATAAAAGATGTAATGGTATGCTCTGTTTGTGTACAGTAACAATGGTTGGTAAGATAATTTAATGAGTCAATAACCACTATGATTTTTTTATTGTTGTTTTCATTTCCAGTATTGCAGTGTGAACAACATTGATTCATATCTGTTTTTCTGATGTGTTTGTATGTATTATAAGTTCTTCTTGTGCTTCCCCAAATAAACTTTTGGCTCGAGACTGTTTAACAATGTCCCAGTGTTTACTCAGTCACTATACTGAACTTTTTTAAAAGCACAAAAAACAGGCAGTGCCTGTTGAAAGGTGAAAACCCAAGGCGTGTGCTAGAATGTGGGTGAAGAAAGCTCATGTCCATCCTGCCTCTCCGCCCATAGCCCCAAGTAAATGCGGGGTCCCAGAATTAGCCTTTGCTATCTTTTCCTCCAAGCCAGGTATCTCCCATCTATGTAATATTTAAAGATGTATCACTTCATTCTTAGAAAAAAGAGAGTTACCAAGATTATTAAGGAAACCTTTGGAATCTTAGTAGCTGTAGCCATGGTAGCTGAATTCTAACCCTTATGTGGTTTACCGGAGGCGCATCCTCTCTCTCCCCATGCCTTCCCCTTCTTGAAGTCCTTCAGCACTCAGAAGTTCTGTTAAAACCTCTATGAATCACAAGTGGAGGGTTTATAAATGAAAAGCCAGAAAATTCAGAAATTACAGGCAGAGGCAAATGACACAGCGGCTTATTGGCAAGCTCTGTCCTTCCCCATCGTCATTTTCACCACCACCCACTCTCCCCGACAGGATTTGAAAGTTCAGTGCTAGACATCCCCTCTATAGGGACCTGCCAAGAGAATTTCTCAGTTAGGCTCCCAACTTGTAACTCTCCATCTTGAAGTTGCAGGTGAGTACTAGAAAACCTGGGGAAACAGGAACTGATGGACTCCCTCATAAAACATAAGAAGGGGTTTTGACTGGTTTACGTGATCATAGTTCGGTGGTGCAGTGGTAAAGAATCCGCCTGCAATGCAGGAGACGCAAGAGACACAGGTTCGAACCCTGGATGGAGAAGATCCCTTAGAGAAGGAAATGGCAACCCACTCCAGTATTCTGGCCTGAAAAATTCCACGGACAGAGAAGCCTGCCAGGCTACAGTCCATGGGGTTGCAGAGTCTGACACGACTGAGCGACTGCGCATGCACGCATGCAGGAGAACAGTCCAGAGCCCATTACCCTATGAAGACTTAGACTCTTCCTTTGATGACCTTCTATGCGGTGACCTCAGATAGACCTCCTGTATTGGGGTAGAGATTGAACTAAATGATCTTCGAGTTGGGCTGTGTATGAGTCATGGAAAGCTTCCCCGAGGAAGCTGAGCCAAATCTAAAATGAGATGCAATGAGGCACAACAGCGAGAGGAGAAGAGAAAGCGGCATTCCAGGTGGAGGGAAAAGTATAAGCAAAGGCATGGTGATGTGATGATACTGCGTAGCAGGAGCTACAGATAATTTAGTACCATATTTTCACAGCATCAAATGCCAGGTAAGACATGGCAGGGGTGATGTTGGGAAAGAAGTAGGGACTAGCCAAATTCTAGAGGTCCTGGTGTACCACAATCAGAAGCTTGGGTTTTAGCTTACAAATGTTTGAAGGGCTTCTAAACAAATGAATGACCTATAGTAACTGGGATAACTCCCTATATAAACATACTGATGAGCTTAGCGAAAAAGTATACAAGTCAATTTTGTACTTGGCCTAATTAGTGAATCCTGGTGAGATTCTTGTCATTTATATGCTATGAGATCATCATATTTGTTCTTTCTTAAAATTTTTATTTATTTATTTATGGATGTCCTGGGTCTTTGTTGCTGTGCAAAGGGATTCTCTAGCTGTGGTGCGTGGGCTTCTCGTTGCAGAACATGGACTCTAAGGCGTGTGGGCTCAGTGGTTGTGACACATAAGCTTAATTGCCCCGAGGTATGTGGAATCTTTCCAGACCAGGGATTGAACCCTTGTCCCCTGCATTGCCAGCCAGATTCTTTACCACTGGACCACCAAGGAAGTCCCATACCTATTCTTAGATCGAAAAAATGTAGTCTCCACCTTAGCTTCTCAACCTGGATTATGACATAATTGGACTTCTGTATTGGAAAGATCTTCCTGCTAGTGTTGCAAGAGATCGTTTTAGGAATGTCGGGACTGAAAGGAGAGAAATAAAGTACTGTTGGAATTGCCTAGGTAAACCATGTCTAGGCTTGAACGAGGGTTGTAGTTAGAGACAACTATTGACAGAATCAACAGATTTGCTGAAAAAGTTGGTTTTCTATAATGTGACAGGGCTTCCCTTGTGGCTCAGACAGTAAAAGCGTCTGCCTGCAATGAAAGGAGACTTGGGTTCGTTCCCTGGGTGCAGAAGATCCCTGGAGAAGGGATTGGCAACCCACTCCAGTAGTCTTGCCTGGAGAATCCCACGGAAATGAAGCCTGGCGGGCCACAGTCCATGGGGTTGCAAGAGTCAGACACGACTTAGCAACTACCACACACACAATGTGGCAGCAATGAAAAATGTACTTCTCACGAACAGTCACAATTGACTGATAACCTCAGCTTCTCTGCTCTGAAATCCAAGTCTGCTTCTTACTGAGGTCATGCTTCTCAAAGGCTGCTTCATGACTGAATGTGGTGGGGCCAGGAGTTGGGTGCAGGGGGTGGCAATGCTGAGAAAGACCCATTCCTAGGAAATGTGGGACTTCTCTCTTGGGCAGTGTCAGTTCCAGGATGTTTCATCAGCTTTGCTGGACTTTCTTAGAACTGCACTGCAGTCTAAGATTCTTCCACTCCACCAACTTTCTCCCCTCCCCTCAAATCCTCTCCCCTCCTCTCCTCTTCCTTCCTCCCTCCCTCTGCCCCTCTCTTCCTTCCTCCTCCTGCCATGACTCATAAGGGTCAGACCTGCATCACGGTCTGATGGCTCTCCCAGAGAATCTGAACTAAGTGGGGAAGCTTCTGGGCTCTGGACCCACAATAACCTGGGTGTGAATCTGGCCCCACCATCCCTAGATACGTGAGTTCAAGCAAGTAATTAATCTCTTGAAAGTGTCAGTCTTCTCATCTGTAAAATCATGATACTTATTGTGAGGATTAAATCAGTCGGTCTTATAAATTACTTACCACAGTATCTGGCGCATGCTAAGTACCTGGTAAATGTTAGCCATTCTTATTATTAGATATGGGGGGTGAAAGAGAGAAGGAAATCAGGAGCAATTCTTAGGTTCTGTTTACAACATATACCCCAGTGGCTCAGTGATAAAAGAATCTGCCTGCAATGCAAGAGTTGCAGAAGACCTGGGTTTGATCCTTGGGTCAGGAAGATCCCCTAGAGGAGGGCATGGCAACCCATTCCAGTATTCTTGCGTGGAGAATCCCATGGACAGAGGAGCCTGGCAGGCTACAGTCCATGGGGACACCACTGAGCGACTAAGCATGCATGCATATCAAATGAAATGCTTTTTGTACAACAATTTAGCTGTTAACTATGAGACAGCAAGCCCACTGCAAAATGTGACTTCACATGTGATCCTCCCCATTCCTAAGCATGCTTACAAGCGCTTAAGGCAGAACCAAAATCCAAATCATAGACTGGAATATGGAGATAAAACTAACAAAACCGAATGGAAAGAGAACATGTAAATGCCTGAACAAGATTTTAGGAAATCTGGGCTATAAACCCAGGACAAGGAAAATCGCACTGAACAGTGGTTTATATGAAAAATACCATGGATTTTAGGTAAACTGCCAGCTCTCCGGAGCCAACAGTGCAGTCTTTTTGGCTTGTAGAGAAATGGGTGTGATCGCAGGCTGCATAGTAGAAATACGATGCCCAATAGTGGGTAACCTCAGGTTCCTCATCTGCAAATTTAGGGCCTGGATGAGATGATTTGAGAGTCCCATACAACTCATGATTTACGAGTCTGTGACTTAATGTCCTAAACTTGAATTCCTGCATTTTCGGGAAGTGACTATAGAAAAGATATATAGGCTTGATGAAAACAAATCATTCATTTCTCTGCTTAACTCTACAGCCCCAGTGCTCTCCAGTGGGAAAAAATCTTTTTGCTTGCTGATGTTCCCCACAGAGCCCTCCTGAAGTACACGTTGGCAGTGGAACAAAATTGCATACGTCTGTTTCACACCAGGTCAAGCTTTGCACAAAACTCTTTCTCTTGAGGTGGCAAGCTTGAGCAACCAGTTTTTCCTGAAGTTTGCCTGATAAATATGTTTATGATGAGTTGTGCTGTCATTCTTCTATCTTGCCATAGCCTTGAAGGGCCCCTCCCAAGCTGACTGGCTGCTTATTGACATGGGTAATCAAGGATTTCAGACTCAGAGATCAAGGTCAACATGAAACCATGACAGAAAGGACTAGAGATCCCTAGGACACAGGCCCACTTCCTAGGCTCTGCCGCCTTGGGGCTGAGGGAGGGCGGGGGTAGGGGTCCCAGCCAAACAGGCAGCCTGAGATGGTTTTGTGAACAACCAGTGGGCTTGTTCCCTCTGTCACTTGCTGCCATTCTCTTCTGAGTCCCCTCATCTTACATTTTCCAGCATTTAAAACATCTTTGGAGACAAAGACAGCAAAAGAGAGCAATCATGGGAAAAGCAAAGCTTTAATAAAAATAGAATTCCAAATATCTCAGCAGGGCTCTCTTTGTCTAACTACAAGAGATTTAGAGAGTGGATCAAACAACCTGCATCTCCTTGTTCTGCAGTTACCCAGGTGTGAGCCCTCGGGCGAGCCTCTCAACACCCCCGGGTCCCTGTTACTCACTTGAGAAGTGAGGCGGAATCCCACCTGGCTACTTTGGAGAGTGGAGGAGTCATTTTAGGCAGCCCTGGTTCACAGAGGACCCTTGACTGAGGCCTAGGATGTATACTGAGTGGGGAAGGAATTGTGTATAGGCTTGGCAGTGAGCCTTGTGAAGCCTGTTAGAAGGACCCTAGAACTTGAGTGTTTGAAGGACAATAACCAAGAATTGAAATCCCCAGACTGCTGGGTTCCTGCATCACGTAAGTCCCTCCCAGGTATGGGCTGAGTTGCTCCAAGTCTCACTTTCTTCATTCTGTCAGGCGGAAGAGGTCACTGAGAGTGGGGCTGTGGCCAAAAAGATCATGATTTGGAAACAGAGGTAGCAGAAAGGTCAGAAGAGGAGTAGCACCTGAAAATAGCAACAACTGACCACCCTGTTCTCTTTCTAGATCGGAGGGGACCAAGGGGCCAGGTAGCTACAGCATCTCTGGCTGCCTGAGTACCTTCCTCCCATCAGCAGCACAGCCACCAACTTGGGCAAGGAAAGAAAACCTTGGACAAAAAGGGGTAAGTCCAGGAAATGCCAAATTAGTTGGACTTTTGCAGATCTTTGTGGGATCCTTAGACATTTGTATTCTCAGGGGAGAGACCTTCCTTTTTTATTCTTGTATAATAGGCAAAACCTAACACTTACCTTTGTAACCATCTTTGAATGTGTAATTTAGTGGGGAGACATATTTGATGACTTCAGTTCTATGCTGATGTACAATAGATTATGTACTCTCTGCTGTCAAAGGTCCTTATTGGCCTGCGGAGTCAGACAGTAGGGTTCCATTGGTTAAGTAGGTTTGTCTCCTGAAATAGGGAAACACCCTCAGTATACCACATACACAATGGTAAATTATCCAGAGGTCGTTTTTCATTGATACAGGTGAGATCTCACTTACCATTATGTCCCTTTAATTTGTATCTCTGTCTTGGCCCTAAGAACTTGTCCAGACCCGTGGCTTTGCCCTTGGGCCTGTTTTCTTTTCTTCTGCTACATTTTTGTTCTCAGCAGACTCCTGGCTTTTTCTGACTATGAAAAACCTATTCTCCCTGGGATCTGACTTGTCTGCTCCTTCTTAGCTATGGGTCCTGCATAGCTTTGGCATCAGATGCAATGCTCAGCCTCAGCTCTTTACCTGAGCTCCAATCCCACGTCCCTGACTGCCTACTGGTCATTTCCTGTGGAATGTACCACTCATCATCCTGCCAAACAGATTGCGACAGATTGTCCAAAGCGGCCTTCATTTTTTTGCCACAAACCAGCTGTTCCCGTAACCTCTCAGCCATTGTCAATAATAGGCTAAGTCATTCAAGCAAGAAGAAAAGTCCTCTTTGATCTAATCTCTTTTCATTGCCCTCAGTCATTCAGTCCCCAAGAACAATCAGATTTGCTTCCAAATGTTGATCATCATTTCTATTCTTCTCTTCCTGCCTTGTCCCATGCCCATTTCTAGGTCATCACCACCTCTAATATCATCTACCACTCATGGCCACTCTTTCCTAATTCAATTCCCTGTGCCAGGCCAATGCCAGACCTGTCTTTATTCATTAAGTCACAGCTGTTAACCTGTAAACTCTTCCCTATTCCTATCCTATGCTGCTGCTGCTAAGTCGCTTCAGTCGTGTCTGACTCTGTGCGACCCCATAGACGGCAGCTCACCAGGCTCCCCCGTCCCTGGGATTCTCCAGGCAAGAACACTGGAGTGGGTTCCCATTTCCTTCTCCAATGCATGAAAGTGAAAAGTGAAAGTGAAGTAGCTTGTGTCTGACTCTTAGCGACCCCGTGGACTGCAGCCTACCAGGCTCCTCCATCCATGGGATTTTCCAGGCAAGAGTATTGGAGTGGGGTGCCACTGCCTTCTCCAATTCCTATCCTACAGGCTTGCCCTTATCAGGCTGTTGTGTGTGTGTGTGTGTGTGCGCACACTCAGTTGTGTCTGACTCTTTTGTGACCCTATGGCTACCTTTTGTAGCCTGTCAGGCTACTCTGTCCACAGAATTCTCCAGGCAAGAAGCCATTTCCTCATCCAGGGGATCTTCCCGACCTAGGTATCGAATTGGCAGGTGGATTCTTAACCACTGAGCCATCTGGGAAGCCCCTGTGTGCATGCTAAATCACTTCAGTTGCATCTGACTCTTTGCAACCCTATGGACTGTAGCCTGCCAGGCTCCTCTGTCCATTGATTCTCCAGGCAAGAGTAAGTACTTCAGTGGGTTACCACGCCCTCCTCCATGGCATCTTTCCTGTCCAGGGACTGAACTCACGTCTCCTGTAGCTCCTGCGTTACAGACAGATTCTTTACCTCTGACCCACCAGGGAAACCCTTTTCAGGTTGTTAAAAGTTCCTTTAATTTTACCCGATTCTAGATAATCGCTTTGCCAGGCAGTTATTATAAATTGTCATGGAAAGTTTAATGGACTTGGGATTAGTGGATCTGCTTTCAAACCCCTGCTCTGTACTCAGCAGAACCACTTGGAGGAACTCACTAACTCCTGGAGCCTGGGGTCCCCATCTGCACAGTGGGGATAACTGTGCCCATGCCCTACGGAATTTCACAAGGATTTAACGAGATGATGTGTGTAGAAGCAGGTTTGCATTGTGCTCAGAAACCACGTTTGAGCTGACTGCCTTGATTCAAGTCCAGGCTTTATCACACCGTAACTATGTGACCTGGAGCAAGTTCCTTCACCTGACTGCGCTTCATCTTTTTCATCTGTAAAATGAAGACACAACCAGTGCAATACTTCATAAAACTATAGTGACAATTCAGTGGATAATGAATGTAAAGTGCTTAACATAGCGCCTGACACAACAAAAGTTCTAATGGGTATAAGCTGTTATTATGTGCCAGAGACCTAGCACAGAGCTTGACACCTGATCAGCACTTAAATGTTTGCTAGATTTGTTGATGAATTCATCTTATGCCTATGATCTCATTTCCTACTGATTCTTGCTATGGATGTTCTTGTGCACCTTGTCCTCCAGACAGGCTGACTACCTTGGCTTTTCATGAATATGTCTCCCACTTTTCTTGCCTTTGGTTATGGTACATCTCTTTTCTAGATTGTCATAATTTCTCTTCCCTGCCTATCCAAAGTCTTCCTATTCTCTAAAGTCCATCCTGAATCCTGCCTCCATGAAACGTGCCCTCATCACTTCTGTACAAATTGATTTCTCACTTTTCTAAACCAGGGACCCTCAGTTTAGCATCTGGTACACTCTTAGATGGGCTTCCAAGATGGCTTAGTGGTAAAGAACCCACCTGCCAATGCGGGAGATGTGGGTTCGATCCCTGGGTCAGGAAGGTCCCCTGGAGAAGGAAATAACAACATGCTTCTGTGTTCTTGCCTGGAGAATCCATGGGTAGAGGAGCCTGGCGGTCTACAGTCCGTGGCGGGGCAAAAGAGTCAGATGTGCTTTAGCGACTACGCAACAACGACAACACTCTTAGGGGCTCCTTCTTGTGTATTTGCTTTATGACTTCAACTCGTTTGGAAAATATTCCTCAGTCTAACACTGCTTCAGAATACAGAGTAAGTGTAGTGAATATTTGAACTACTAGATGACCTTATCAACTAGGACTATCTCTTCGGATAATACGGATTTTCCAGATTGTATTGAGGGTGGAATTCGGAGAATGGGACACATACTTAGTTGTCTGAGGGCAAGAAAGGATCTGGAATTCTGAAAAACTTTCTCGTATCAACAGAGTGGCACATGAGGGTGGACAGACAAATAGGGGTAGAGGTAAGAGGCTCCTAGTAGATGAGATGGGCCTATGGCCTCTGGGCCAAAGCGTTGGGGAAATTCTTGAGCCCAGGTAAGGCAGACCATGGCTGACACAGACAAGAAAGTGTCCCCAATTCAAATCTGGTTCTTGCTGTGACAGGTTTTGCCTTGAACCAGTTTCTCAAGCTTCTTACATCTTTGCACAACATTTGCCCTATTGAGAAACTGGTTTTGCATGAAACCTCCCATGGCTCGGAGCAAGTCTCCATGACGGTGTTTGCATACCGTGGGGGTTTTACTCCTCCCCTATGTGCCAATAAGTGTGAAGTGGCCTTCAGATGACGTGATATGTAGTCCATCACTGCATACTCCAAAACCAAGAATCTTTGAACTATGTGAAAGGCTTATACCAGGATTTCACAATGACAGAGGAGGCCAGGAAAGACTAGTCTAGAAGGCAAGATTAAGAACATTGTCTTTGCCCAAGTTCTCATGAAGCCGTCTCTGAGTACTACAGCCACATTGATCTCTCCTGTCTCTGGTTCCTGTACTACTGGGGTGGCCAAAAAAAGTTCCTACAGGTTTTTCCATACGATGGTGTAGAAAAACCTGAGCTAACCTTTTGGCCAACCTAATACATATTGTCTAGACTACACAGTTCAGTCTTGATTGTCTATTGTCTTCTAGAAATTGCTTTGTGTGTTAACAGTGAATTCCCTGAGAATACAGACTACCTCTTGTACTTTTTTGCTGGCCAGTTTTTGATACAATTTAACCCAGTATGGGCACGAGAAGATTCTCTGCAATAAGTGTTGATGAATTTGTTTTGGGAAATGCAAATTCATTTTTAAAAAAAAAATGGTTTCACCGAGGAAAATTAGAAGACCTGTTTTTTCTTCTTCTTTTTTTGGATGCCATGGCATGTGGAATCTTAGTTCTCCAACCAGTTAGGAGAGAAAGATGTTCCCCTCCCACCCTCCCCAGTGCCTGAGACCCCATCCTAATTGCCCTTTCCCTTCCCAACCATGAAGGTCATACAGTGAGAGAGGGGAGGAGCATCAGAGACTGGCTGACTCGGATCCTTTATTTTGTAGATGAGAAAACTTGGGGCTCAGGGAAGAGCAGTTGAGGGTGATGGAGAGAGGATATGTAAGCTTTGGAGGCAGGCAGAACTGGATTCAAATCCCAGTGCTGTCCCTCTTTAGCTGTGATTGTGAGTGTCTCTTCACGTCTTAGAGACTCAATTCATCTCAATTCATCTTTAAAATGAGGATAACGATGCCTCCCTATGGTGTGAGAATTAAGTGAGATAGTATATGTAAACACAGTGCTTGGGAATAGAGATGCTCAGGACTTGTAGGCACTCTCTTGAATGTCCTGCCCAAAGTCATCAAACAATTCAGTGCTTGCCTCTTCTGATATTCAAGCTTAATATCCTTTCGGTTACATACTAAGACTAGCCTCTTCGCCCCTAGAAAATTAAGATCAATTATTAAAATTTTTAAAAATTACTTTCACTGGAGATTTGGACCCATTTATTTTGAGCTCATTTACATGCCAACAATACTTTGGCCACCTTACTCATTGGAAAAGACCCTGATGGTGGGAAAAATTGAAGGCAGGAGGAGAAGGGGACGACAGAGGATGAGATGGTTGGATGGCATCACCAATTTGATGAATAAGAGTTTGAGCAAGCTCTGGGAGTTGGTGATGGACAGGGAAGCCTGGCGTGCTGCAGTCTACGGGGTCACAAAGAGTTGGACATAACTGATAGACTGAACTGAAATGACAAGCCCACAAAGGTCCATATAGTCAAAGCTATGGTTTTTTGAGTAGTCATGTATGGATGTTAGAATTGGACCATAAAGAAGGATAAGCACCAAAGAATGAATACTTTTGAACTGTGATGCTGGAGAAGACTCTTGAGAGTCCCTTGGACAGTAAAGAGATTAAACCAGTCCATCCTAGAGGAAATCAGTTCTGAATATTCATTCAAAGGACTGATGCTGAAGCTCCAATACTTTGGCCACCTAACACAAAGAGCCGACTCATTGGAAAAGACCCTGATGCTGGGAAAGATTGAGGGCATAAGGAGAAAGGGCCGACAGAGGACGAGATGGTTGGATGATATCACCGACTCAATGGATGTACATTTGAGCAAACTCTGGGAGATAGTGAAGGACAGGGAAGCCTGGCATGCTGCAGTCCGTGGGGTCGCAAAGAGTGGGACAAGACTTAGCAAATGAACAACAACAACATATACAGTAGAGACAGAAGAACTCAAAAGACAGGAATACTCAATTTCAGAGTGAAATTTAAAGGTATTGAGGTTCTAGCCATTTTCAACTATAGTGTTTGAACTCCTGATGCTCCTAAAATAGGACTGATGGCCTTTTACCCCTTTAAACAAAAAAATTCCAGTCTCTGATATATTTACATGCTTTGGTTTGCAACTTGATATTTTTCACCTGTCTTTCTTAAGCCATAGTCTGCTGTCCATTCATCATCAATTGGAGCTAAAGTGAAACACTTTAGCTCAACACTGCTGTTGAAGTTCTTCTAGAGAAATAAAAAATGTGTCAGAAATGAAATGGATATCATTTATGAAAATTAAAGATTGGGACTTCCCTGGTGGTCCAGTTGTTGAGACCTCACCTTCCAATGCAAGTGGTGTGGGTTTGATCCCTGGTTGGGGAGTTAAGATCCCACTTACCTCATGGCCAAAAAAACCTAAGATATAAAACAGAAGCAATATTGTAGCAAATTCAATAAAGACTTTTAAAAAATGATCCACATTTTAAAAAAATCTCCAAAAAATTAAGGATTGAGCATAAACCTTTTTTTCCATGCTGGAAAATATTCACTGGGATCAGTATTTCTTTGAAAAATTTTAGTTAGCTACTATTTATTGTGTTTGGCTGCAAATATATCTTCAGTGTGGAGCTGAATCAGGAGTAGACCAGAAGAAAAATCTTAGTGTGAAATACCTCCTAACTGTGACTATTACAATCTCCAGTTGTGGTTGCCAGTCCATCATTTGACAGATCAATTAGGTCCTGCAAGGCAGAGGGAAAAAGCAGGGGCAAACCTCCCTGAAGTTTCCTTTCGGTAGTCAGCAGAATAATGGCCTCTCAAAGTCATGTCCTAATGCTCAGAACCTGTGAATATCAGGCCACATAGCAAGGGAGAATTCCAGTTGCTAATAAGCAGATTTAACAATGCAGGAGTATGCTGGGTTGTCCAGGTGAGCCCAATATAATCACAAGGCTCCTTAGTAGGGGAAGAGCAGGAAGAGGAGAACCAGGGGAGAAGGCTGGGGATGTGAGAGGAACTCAATCTACTGCTGCTGGTTTTAAAGATGGAAGAAGGGACCAGGAGCCAAGGAACACAGCCACCTCCAGGAGCTGGAAAGGACAAGAAAATGCATTTCCCCTAGAATCTCCAGATGGGAACACAGCCCTGCCGACACCTTGACTTTGGCCTACTGACACCCACTTTAGAATTCCAGCACTATAAGATAATAAAGAGGCTTCCCTCGTAGGTCAGTTGGTAAAGAGTATGCCTGCAATGCAGGGAGACATGGGTTTGATCCCTGGGTAGGGAATTCCCCTGGAGAAGGGAATGACAACCCACTCCAGTTTTCTTGTTTGGAGAATCCCATGGACAGAGGAGCCCAGCACGCTATAGTCTATGGGGTCACAAGAGTCGGACTTGACTGAGTGAGTAAAGATATTAAATCTGTGTTGTTTTCAGACACTGTTTGTGGTTATTTGTTTACAGCAGCAATAGAAAACTAACAGTTTCTCCAAACAAAGCCCATCTTGCCCCAAAGAGCCTGCCTTGCTGTTGTTTAGTCGCTAAGTCATGTCTGACTCTTTGTGACCCCATGGACTGTAGCACTCCAGGCCTCCCTGTCCTCCACTGTCTCCCGGAGTTTGCTCACGTTCATGTCAGATCCTGCCCGGCATTCTGGAATTTCTCACAATCACGGGCAACAAAATTCCAAAGAGACTGAGATAGAGGGAGAGGCTGAAGACCAAGGTCAAGGGGGCAAAGGGGTCAGCAGTTGGTAGAGCATGCTTCTCATGTTTGGCAACATAAAGGAAGGAGAAGACGTATAAATACAACTTGTAACCTACAGGAAAGATAGGACTAAGAGCCACACTTGGTATTTATGTCACATTTTATAATGTGTAAAGAGTTTCACTTAATGTTTCCATTTAATCCTCCCATCAGTTCTATGAGGTGGAAATTTTTATTTTCTGTTTTGTAAACAAAGCTAAAGCTTAGAAAACTATTTTTTCTTTTTTTGGCCGCACCACATGACTTCTGGAATCTTAGTTCCCCAATCAGCAGTGGAACCCAGGCTCTCACCAGTGGAACTATGGAGTCCTAGCCACTGGACTGCCAGGAAATTTCTTAAAGTTAATTTTTATAAAATCAGATAATAGTTAAGTGGAAGAGTCAAGAGTCACAGATTTGATTCCAAAATCCAGATGCGTCACTACTTTGACATGTCTTACCTGGAGAGCCATTCAACAAAGAAGTCAGTTCTTACAGAGATTGCTAATTAGTCAAGGTCATTTCTCTAATAAATGGAGGCCATGGGGAGAGGGGCAGATAATACTTTGCAGTGGGTATCCACTCTTTATAGCTCCGCTTCTTATAAATATAATCTTCCTAGAACGTACCTGTTGTCAAAAACATCACTGGGCAGTGGTGGCTACTTGCTGAATATTTTTGATTCACTGTCCACCATGAACCTAAATTTCACATGTCTAGATTACACCTCAACCCCACCTCCCCCACCTCAATCAGACTCCACCCTGACTTTCCTATTTCTTTTAAGGGTTTCATCATTAACCCAGTCAGCTAGATTCAACAGCTATAAAAACAATAACAGCTAACCCTTACTGGGAATACATTCCAGTGATTGTGCTAAGCATTTTAGATGTCATCCACTGAGTCCTCCCAACAATCCTATGAGGAAGGTACAATTGTTAACCCTATTTCACAGACAAGGAAATTGAAGTTTATATAAATTGCCCAAGGTGACACCTTACCATCATCTTTAATGACTTATCTTCTTCACCCTTCAGAGCTCATGAGTCACCAAGTCCTCTTAATCCTCCCTCTGAACTATTTCTTGTATTTGTTGCTTGCTTTCCACGTCCATCGCCCCGGTACCAGCCTTGGCTCTTTTTTGACTTACCTCTGACTTGTCACTATAGCTCAATATGGTCTCTCTTGTTCTATAGTCCCCTTGCTTAGATCTTTCTAATATGCTTTGATCAGATTAAGCCACCTAAAATCCAACTTTTATCCCATCCATTTCTCAGTTCAAACTTTTAAACTGGAGAGGATACATCCAAATATTCCCAAAGGTTATCCTTGGACAGTGTGATGGTGGCAATATTTTTTTGAAAAATTAAATAACTTCATTGTATTAAAGTTAAAAGAAAAAAATGGTTAAAACCTATAGGTTGAAATCATAGGGCAAGATACATAATAAAGATAAACAAACATTGTGCCCTTTAAGTGTGTAGGTCAGACTTCATTTGTTCCAGCATTGAAGACTTCTCACTGATCATCTGACCATTCCAAATACATAATTCCATTTTTTTACAAGGCAAATCTTTGTATTTAAAAAAGTTACTGAAACCTACTTACTGTTCCCATAGTTTATAAATTTCATTTCTACTGGCAAAACAACAAATGGATATGGTAAAAGAAAAGCTGAATCAAAATACCAACAAAGGATATAACAATAAAAAACTGTCTGAGACTAAATGACAAGAATGAGATGTTTATAAAAATTAACTAGTACAATGACTGGGCTGAGCAGGCGCTCAGTAAATATTTGTTACCAATCCCTGGTAAAGGGAGCAAATGAGTACTCCGTAACTAGTTATTTTAAGATGAGTTAACTAGTTCAATAACCAAGGAGCAGTGAAAGGCACTTCAGATTATTACTTATATATATTTGCAACTCATCTTCTTTATTAAGTGGCAATCTGTGTCATAACTTATAATGCCATTATAAGCTTTGAGGGAAGTTTTTCAAGGAATCAGAGACCTTTAATGCTTTGCTTTTCAAAAGAAAATTATGATATTTGTATTGTTGTTAATAATGAAAAGTGAGAAATCTAACAACTTGTGCGTGCATGCGTGTCCAGTCACGTCTGACTCTTTGTGACTCCACAGACAGTAGCCTGCCAGCCTCCTCTGTCCATGGGATTTTCCAGGCACGAATACTGGAGTGGGTTGTCATTTCCTCCAGCAGGGGATCTTCCCAACCCAGGGATCGAACTTGACTCTTCTGTCTCCTGCACTGGCAAGCAGATTCTTCACCACTGCGCCACCTGGGAAGCCCAACATAGTGGACCTCAGAATATTTTAGCATTCTATATAGTAAAAAGAAAAAAGCTTACAAAATGCTAAAATTGTATGTCAACATGTTGAGTAGTGTTTGCTCAAGTTCCATACTTGAAGTAAAATCTTAAGGATCAAACTCTCCAAATGTTAAGGCATAATGTGACCCAAGCCACAGCAGTGAATATATTTTTCTATGTCAGTTAAACGGTTCTCAGTTAAATGTCAACTCCCCCCCACACAAAAAAAACAAAAACCCCAACAACAACAACTTTTGTCTCTCTCCCAAGCATAGCCATTGAATAAGGTGATTTACCTTTTCTTTTTTACCCTTTTTTTGTAATCGACAGACTTTTATTTTATTATATTGCTTTATAATAGAAAATAAGGCCAATAAAGCATAATTTTGACTCTTGAGAGTCCCTTGAACAGCAAAGAGATCAAACCAGTTAATCTTAAAGGAAATCAACCTTGAATACTCATTGGAAGGACTGATGCTGAAGCTGAAGCTCCAAGATTTTGGCCACCTGATGTGAACAACCAACTCATTGGAAAAGACCCTGATACTGGGAAAGATTGAGGGTATGAGGAGAATGGGGTGACAGAGGATGAGATGGTTGGATGGCATCACTGATTCAATGGACATGAGCTTTGGCAAACTCCAGGAGATGGTGAGGGACAGGGAAGCCTGGTGTGTTCCAGTCCATGGGGTTGCAAAGAGTCAGACATGACTAGGCAACCGAACAGCAACAACGAAGCAAAATTTTAGAAAAGGAACCAAATTATTGATCAAAAGCTAATTTTTTTGAAAGAGGCCCTGTTGTAATCTGGCCCCCAAATGCTTTCCAGGCTTATTATTTATGTACTGTTGAATACAAATGTTCTGCTTCAGTTAAACTATTTTAAACACCTTTTCCCTGCTGTGTCTCCAACTGTGTGTTTTCTCTTCCTGGAACGGGCTTCCCCTTCTCTTTTAATATCCCAGTTAACACTATTGTTCAAGATCTAAGTCTGTTCAATGTGCAGCCTTTCCTAAAAAGGAAGGAGTCAGTCTGTAGTGAGTATCTGCCCTGTGGATTATGCACTGTGCTTGGTGTCTTCCTTGGTATTCATTTGACCCTCACAACAGCTCTGGAGAGTTGGTATGAATAACAGATGATACCTGAATAAGCGAGTTTTAGATGGGTTTTTCCATTTTCCAAGTAAGCGAGCGTAGGTCTCAATGTACTCCCTGGTTTTCTGGACTAAAAAATGACAATGTTCAAATAATTTATTATTACAAATGTAAGCAATACCTTTAGGAACAGTCTTTAGTAATTGAACCCCTTGTTCAACAGTGGTTGAATAGCAAGATAGAATATTCTGCTTCCGTTGTCATGTCCAACTCTTTTGTGACCCCACGGACTGCAGCCCACCAGACTCCTCTATCCAGGGGACTTCCCAGGCAAGAATACCGGAGTAGGTTGCCATTTCCTCCTCCAGGGGATCTTCCCCACCCAGGGGTCAAATCCACGTCTCCTGTGTCTCCCATGTTGGTAGGCAGATTCTTTGTCACTGAGCCACCTGGGAAGCCCAAGGATATTCTGATTAAATAGCCAAATACTATTTTGATTAAAAAGTATTTTTAAAAATTTGTGTAAAGCCAGAGTTTAATGTATTGAAGAAAAAGGTCTAGTTCTCTTTAGATCACTGAGTTTTAGGACCATCTCAAATCACGACTATAAAGAAACTAAAAATTAAATGGAATGTGAAAATAAACTAGTATCACCATGTTAATCCAATATGGAAACAACCAGCTCCTTTGTACAAAGTATATACTTGGTTTTTAACCCTCATAACAACAGTGGAGGAAATTGAGGAGGTCAGTAGGATCTTTGTGGGATTGAAATGTTCTCCATCTGCCTGAAGCTGGGTAGGAGGCTTTTCACTTCCTTTTAGCAGTTTCTATTGTCTAAGAATGCACCGCTAGTTAGGAACGAAACTGGGATTAGAAGTTTCTGAAATGATAATTTCTATTTCACTGTTTCCACTTCCTTCCTTCCTTCTCTTTCCCTGGTGAACTCACTGCCATCTTGCCTCTGCGAGATCGTCTTTGGTGAAACCATCCTCTTCAAAGTCACTTATTTGCTAAGTCAAAGGAAGACTTTTTTTTAACCGTATCTTTTTAAACTATTAACTCACTAGAAACACACTCTTTCCTTTCTTGAGATGCTCTCTTCTTAGCTTTCTGTAACAGCCACACCCACTGCTTTTCTTTCTACTTTTCTGCGTCTCTACACTCTTGACTCAATCCTGGGATTACTCATTTTAAAAATCCTTGCCAAATTGATAAATGAAAAATCATCCAGTCTTTGTAACTTGCTGTGTCTGTTTACATATCTGCTACACAAAGATCAGATATACACTGATAACAGTGTTGTTGCTATTTGTTGGTTAGATGTCTTAATTTGACGTTGAGGTTTTTCATCTCTTTCAGAGCTGGGACTGTATGATTTTGAACTCCTTTACCTCCCTCCTTTCTACCATTTCCTTAAGAATGAGCAGGTATTGGGTTGGCCAAACAGTTCACTCAGGTTTTTCTGTAGTCTCTTGTTTAATTTAATTGAGTGAGATTGAAAACTTAATTCCCACTAGACTTTTTTAAGTATGATATGTGGTCCAGATTTTTCTGATGTGGAGCACAGAGCTCTGTACTGAATGAAAGTAAACCTGTTTCTAATCCCAGTTTCATCCCTAACTAGCTGTGCATTCTTGGGCAAGCCACTTAACCTCTCTGGACCTTCGATTTCTTATATATAAAGTGAGTGGGATGGTATCAGGTAATGACCTAGGTATCTACTAGCTTTCATATCACATAGGTACAATTTTCTTCCCAGAACTTCCTTCAGAGGCAAACTCAGAATATTCTCTCCTAATTCTGACAGAATTGTGTCTCCTCCAACATAATATCACCTCTTTGAGGCAGAACCTGCTTCCTTCCAGAACTATAATTCGTTTGTGCGGGGCAACGAGCCCTAGGACAATAGCAGCAGCTACTGTTCAAAAAGACACAGCCAAGACTTAAAGGTAAAGTAGGTCTTATTTAAATGTATGCTGATAAAACGCTTTGGAAATCTGTTGAAAGTTAGAGACCACAGGAAAACATACATAAACATATCGTACACAATTTTAGGGGGCTCCTAGACCTTCTGAGGACTTCCCTAGTGGCTCAGACGGTAAAGTGTCTGTCTACACTGCAGGAAACCTGGGTTCGATCCCTGGGTTGGGAAGATCCGCTGGAGAAGGAAATGGCAATCCACTCCAGTACTATTGCCTGGAAAATTCCATGGACAGAGGAGCTTAGTAGGCTATAGTCTATGGGGTCGCAAAGAGTCGGAAGTCCATCTATGTACTCCGTAAGAATCCATGAACCCTAAGCTAAGAATATTTGATTTGGGAACATTAAAGGGATCCCTGCAGATTAACAAAACTATCAAAAATGCTTACTTCCCATTGGAAAAGGGAGCTGTAAAATGAAAAAAATATGTGCAGAATATTATTGAAACTCTTTGCAAAACTAAACTATTATGCTTACTTGTAAATATCTTCTTCATAAATCAGGTCCTGTGCTAACCTGCTTAAATCTCCCACAGCAGAATGCAAATTCCTTTCTGTGCATTATAAAGGCCTGTATGGTCTGGGTCCTAGTTTTGTACTTTTGAGCTCCACTGGCTTCCCTTATGCTCTGGAAACATTACCAGCTCTCTACAAGTCACACTGTTTTTGCTGAACAGTCTCAGAGTGACCTGCTGCCTCTGCTCAGACCACATCCCTGGTGGCCATCCTTCAGGCTTCAAGTGTCCCCTCTTCCTAAATGCCTCTCCCAATTACCTTCAACCCCTCTTCAACATGCGCTATCACAACACCCAATTTCTCCTGTAGAACTGATCTTGTTACAGCCCTGGCTGTTTTTGTCTTCTTTTCCCATTAGAATGTTAGTTCCTTGAGAGATGGGACCTTGCCTCTCTCGTATTTATTCCCAGAGCCAGGGACAGATTAAAACCTTCACGGGGTGCTCCTCTTCCATCTTTAATTCTAGCTAAAATATTTGGTACACCTCCCTCATGTTAAACTCTAACTAGAACCAGTACTAAACTATACATTTACATGTACTGCAACAAAGACAGCTTCTTCCCAAATGATCTGATTCTAAGACCTCAGAGCCTCTGCTTTGCTAGTGTCCTAAGTACATGAGACCTTTGCCTGCCTTTGGGAAATCGAGCACTCACTCAATCCTTTAAACATACTGGATGCAGTTTTAGGTTAAGTTGGCTATGCCTACCAAAAACACCTTGCTGGGATTCTGATAGAAACTGTGTGAAATCTATAAGTCAATTGTGGAAGAACTGACATATTTACTCTATTGGGTCTTCCAAGCCATGAATATAGCAAGTCACTCCAATTATTTAGGTCTTCTTTAATGTCGTTCATCAGTATTTTATAATTTTCAGCATACAGATCCTGCACATGGTTTGTTAGATTTAAACCTAAATAGTTCACATTCTTTGGAGCAATTGTAAATGGTACTATTTAAAATATCTTTGTTGTTGGTATGCATAGAAGCTCTCTCAGTAGAACAGAAGGCACATACTCTTTAGTGAAGTAAACTTGTTCAGTATTTATTTGCTGGACTAGTAACAAGCTATGTATTGAACCATTCATGTACCTCTTTAACGTGCTTCTACATTTCAAATTTGGCCTAATTCTTAATTGCTACACCCCAGTCCCTACTATTATTAGAGGGGTCTACTCATCCCTCACCTGAATACCCTTTATGCAATCCATCTCCTTGTCTGCTCCACCATTTCCTATCTATAGCAGTCCCTCTGCTGAACCCTCTTACACCAAACTAAATCCTAACGATCCTTCAAGCATGAAGTCAAAGAGCTTCAGAAGATGCTTTCCCTGACAACCCAGCCAACATCACTCTTTTTCTCTGCTGGACTCTACTTTTTTTTTTTTTTTAACTTAAAAATTTTTATTATTTATTTTAATTTGAGGATAATATCTTTACAATATTGTGGTGGTTTTTTTTGCCATACAACGACATGAAGAGTTCACTGGACTCTAAACCAATATTGTATGCCACTCAATCATTATTTTGCCATACAATGACATGAAGAGTTCACTGGACTTTTTAAACCAATATTGTATGCCACTCAATCATTAACTTGGTTTTTAATTGGTTTTAATTTGTGTTGTTTCCCTAATTAGATGTATAGAGTGGGAGACTCCCATAATAGCACACACATGGAAGGTGCTCCAATTTAATTGCGTCAATGAAGAAAGAGGCAGAGAGGTTTCAAGATGTGTCAGAATAAGGCGACTGAGCTGCAGCATGTAAAGAGGTCTTTCATCCAGGCAGGATCCATCTTTTCATCCAATAGATCCAGGATCTAGTCTAGGACAAGGATTCTCTTTCTTTTCCTTCCTTCTTCCGAATCTCAGCTCCTCAGCTAAGCAGACTGGAGATGCAGACCCTCTCCAACGCTCTCTTCGGTAACTTCTGAAAACAGCAGGTCTATAGGCAGTCGATGGACACGAGTCTGGGTGAACTCCAGGAGATGGTGATGGACAGGGAGGTCTGGCGCGCTGCGATTCATGGGGTCGCAAAGAGTCGGACACGACTGAGCGACTGAATTGAACTGAACTGAACTGAACTGATAGGCAGTCGAATTTTAGGTTTCGCGTAAGAGCGTAGGTAGTAATAACTTTGGAGATGCAGTAACATCCCCCGGCCACCAGAGGACAGCGTGCCGCGGAAGAGATCGTCTCGCCCCTGCAGAAGGCTTAACGAGGTCAAAGGCAGAGGCAGAAAGTCGGCTCTGCATCTATGGCCTTCAGCTTCTTTAACTGCCTCAAGGGCTCCCTCGCGCTCCGCTCTCTAGATGGACTCCTTTTCCTCTTAAAAAAGATGGGCCGGAAGTTCCTAGAGGCTTACTCTGATACTGACCTTAAATGATTATAGAAACGAATGGGCTTTAGCTGTAGGATTTAAAGGCAAAAAATAAGTATAGACAAGTTCACTTTTCTAACAATCCTCACCGCCCCCCACCCCCCAAACATGCTTCTCAGTTATTTTGGCAATCACAAAACAAAACAAAACAAAACAAAAACCCACAGAAAACAAGACGACAAAAAGCCTCAGGCAATGTCCAAACGGACGTTTCCCAACAAAGATGTCTTCGGGGAACCAACGTCCCAAATCTAGTTCATTGCAAATGGAATATTTTATTCCTACACACAAATTCTGGCTCATGAAGCAGTCCACTCGGAGTGTGCTTTTCCGTCATTAATCACATCTCTGTTATGTGATATCCACGTGAGTACTTCTCAGTAGAAGCAGCTTCATGCTCAAATGCTCAAAGAACACTGGAATAAAGCTCCGATTGTCCTACTCGGTGATTCCAAGTCTTGGTGTGTCACCAGCTCAGGTCTCTATTTCCCAAAGTGTGTAATGCCGTTTCAAAACAAAGCTATTTCAATCCAAATTTTAAAATGCACGAAGTGTGTAAAGTAAAATCAACGGGGGTCTTGCACCTCCCAAAATGTGAACCTCTGGTCTGACTTACAGACGATTCTGTGCTGCCCAGGCACAGGACACACGACACACAGTGCTTGAAAAGGACACACTTTTCAAGAGCATATTAGGCTACTCGTGCTCGTTACATTTACAGATGTAAATAGAAATAAGTAAATAGAAGCACATAAAATCATAAATGTTAGGAGCATTCTGGTGGGGGCTTTCTATGACAAACAGAGGGAGAGCTGACTGCTTGACCACCTGAGCGTGATTTTTCTTAAATTACCTGTAACTTCTCTCTCCTAGAGCCCGCAGTGCCCCTGCATTTTGGACTCGTCACTTTTAAAAGATTGTAATTCTCTCAAATCATTGTTTGCGTTTCTGCACCCTGGGGAGGCAGCTGGAAACAGCCCAAAGAGGAGGAAAAGGCTCTGCGCCTCGCTGGGGCGGGAACCCTGAAATACCTGTTGGGGCGCAGCCCTACGCGGCCGAGACCCGGCCCGAGGGTCGGGGATCGGGGGCCCCGGGGGCAGCCGGCGCGAGGGCGCGGAAGGAGGAGGCCGCGGGGCCGCCTCCCCCGGCCACCCGGCTCCTCCCAGCGGCGCCCGCGGAACCTGCCCCGGAGTCGCCGGGCCCCGGAACGGAACGTGACCCGACCCCTCCCCGAGCGGCCGCGACCAGGCGCCGAGCCGCGCTCCGGGTTCGGGCGGGCGCGCGGCCCCGCCCGTCGCCCACCGCCCTGCCCTAGCCTGTCTCCTCCTTTCCCCGGGGCTCCGCTGAGTTCATTCACTGGGATTGGTTTCAAGTGACGCCATCTCTTTATTTTTAAACCAATGACCTCATCCGCGCTTGAAGTTTCCTGACCAGCGACTCTTTCTCTTTCCCCCCAACCCCCCACCCCACCCCACCCCCCGCCTTTCCCCGTCTTTCTGGGTATCTCTGTTTGGGGCGGGGGGGCTCTGATCAGTTTTCCAAACAACTATCATCACCTCTCCCGACCCCCTCCGCGTCCCCCCCCACCTCCCCAGGTTCCTCGCCCCTTTCAACAGTGTTTTTGCAAGGCTGATCGGGGGGTTGGTGGGGGGGGGGAGAGAAAGAGTGAAGAAAAGTTGCAAACGTCTCCTCGCTTCCTAAGCCTCCCGCCCCCACCCGCCCCTCCGAGCAGAAGATAACATAGTGAAGAGGCGGCGGAGGAGAGCGCGACGGGACGGACGCGGGCGGGAGCGCAACAAGCCCTCCCGGCTCCGCCGCGGCGCCGTGCGGGTCCGGGAGGCGAGGGGGCCCCGCGGGGAGATGCCGTGACAACTTTCGTTTCCCCCCCACCCCCGCGAGGGAGCCTCGAGGTCTGCGGCCCCGAAAGTAAGTGGGCGCGCGGACGGCGGGGCGGGTGGGCGCGGGGCCGGGCTCCCGCCGCGCCGGCAGCATGGACGCCGGTCCGCGCGTCCCGCCGGCGCTGCCCTCCGGGCGGCCGGGCCCGGGGTCGAGGGCGGGGTGGGGGCGATTGCGGCCCCGAGGGGCGAGCGCGTGGGAAGCGGAGGCGCGAGGGGTGTGTGTGTGGTG
>NW_024070213.1:21382198-21473504 GCF_014754425.2 Oryx dammah | reverse complement strand
GCGGCGGCGGGTGCGCGGGCTCGGGCCGAGCGGGCCCGGCGGCCGGCTGCCGCCGCCAGGAGCCGCCGCCGGACGCGGTCCCTTCGCGGGCCAAGCTGCTCACTTCCAGGCGCGACTGTTACACAACTCGCCTGCCAAGAGGGGCCCCGGCCTGACTGTCCCCATTATCCCCAGCTCGCCTTCCATGTGAGCGGCTGGGCCACCTGAGTGGTGACCAGGCTGCGCTCTTCAACCCACTCGCTTTTCCTCCGGGGACCCCCCGAGGCCGGGTGTTGGGGGACCCGGTGCGCCAGGGACTTTTTCTTTATTTACACCAACCGTAAAACGTGAGAAAGGAAGAAGCCCCGGGAGACGAGCGAAGGTCTGTGTATATCACGTGCAGTTTCATGGAATGAAACGCACGGGAGGAAAATATTTGTGCAAAACGGAAGTTTTCAGGTGCAGCTGCGTTTATTTCCTTGAAATTACAACAGCAACTACACGGTTATTGTGTTTTCTCACTTGAGAAAACTACAAATAGATATTTAAATGAATGGATCCTGCAAAATCCTAAGGAAATGTGTCAACCTCAACTTCAACCGTCCTAAATAATAATCCTAGGAGTCTCAACTCGTTTGGAGAAAGCACACCTCCAATCAGACCGTGATGAATGAAGTGGAGAGAGAAAAACCTGTTACATAATCTCATTTGCCGTGGGGTTGCAGTACCGGCCCCTGAAATCAAGGGGAAGTGAGTTAAGATGCAGGGTTTTTAAACCTCTCTGAAGGTTTTATTTACCCACTCTCCCGGCTGCCACTTGTGCTTTAAAAGATTATAAGTAAATACTCTGCTCTTACAAGGGAACCAAACCTATCAAACCTGTTTAGAAAATGACCAGGTATGTTTCTTTCCTTTCTTTCCTGTGTGTGTGTGTGTGTGAAATTTACCATCCATGAAAGACCTTATGACTAGTATTTGGGGAACCTAGACTGTCAGAAAATGCCTCTTTAAGCCACTCATCTTTTGAGCGCACATAGGTGACAACTGTTTTCCTCAGAGGATTTATAGTATTCTGAACTCCATCAAGAAAAGAGATTTTTGAAGTTAAGGTAAATTTTTAAAAGAAGGAAAGAATTCTTACCTGTTGAATCAGTCACTTGTGAATTATTTATTTTTCCTTGAGAAATGATGTGTATGGGTGGACAAACAGCTTGGGAGGCCGTAGTTAATTGAGACTTGTGCTGCAGCCTAGAGAAGGTACATTGAAAAACTAAGAATTTGGGGCTTTGTCGGAGTATATTAGTCAAAGTGTGACTAGGCATCGTGAATTTGTTTTTGTACTTTAAAGTTCTGGAACTTAACTGAGTTTGATGACTGTGAAATCTTGTTTAAAAAAGTTTTGGAGGATTAACATTTAACATCCTATATAAAAACTTGGCCTAAAAGACACCAGCCCCAAAGTTGGCTTTTAGGTAAAATAATTTGTACTTCCCAAAGTTCTTTATGAGGGGGAACCGCAAAAATTAGTTTATTCTCAATTCTGCTGGTAATATGGTGATTAGCATGAAAAAGAGTAGGTTCAAGCTCTATATAAATGTCCATTTGAATGTAAAATAATTGAATACCTGTAAAGTGAAAATAGTCATGTAAAATTGAGGATTAGGGATCTCTTTAGCCAAGAGCTCAATGGCAGAAGCTGAAAAGTGGAAAAAAGAGAACCTGTTAACCTAGTTCTTTTCCTTTTTCTTAAACATTAGAAACTCATTTGTGGAGGTGAGGCAGCAGCAATCAAGTGTGAGATTGTGCAGAATTTAGGCTGGGGTCAGGAAAAGGGGCCAGGGTTGATGTATGAGTTTGTTTTGATGCTCTTTTCTATAAATGCCCGTATTGAGAATTTAATTTCATAGTTTTTAGCCTGTGGGATTATATATTGACAAAGCTGACTTGCATAGCTGTTTAATGTTTTTCTATTTTTCAGCCAATCATAATAACCCACTAAATATAAATTTGCTAGAATTACCAGTGTAATTTATCCTAGAAACCCAACTTTTCCTGGAGTAGCTTTAAAAAAAAAAAAAAAAAAAGAGTCTTCTATCCAGTGTTATTTGGACTGAAAATTTCATTAGACATTTAGTGTTATTACAATGCTTTTCATTCTCAAGCAAATGGTACTTTAAATTAAAGAAGTAAATTAATATAGGGTAAGCTGATTTGGATCAGAAGCCCAGGAACAAGGAGGAAATAAATCAGAGGAAACAGAAACCAGATTTTATGATAGTTTTCAACAGATTGAAAAAACGAGTTAAAGACTTCATAGGAAAAACCTCAGTTGATATTTGATTGGCTTTTTGAAAAAACTGCATCAGAATTTAAAATTGAGACAGATATTCCACCATCGTAAAAGAAAATGTTACTAACAGTGATGGCTTAAGCAAAAACTTTAAGAAAGTAAACATTGCCCAAAGCCACATGGTATATTCCAAAGCCAGATGTCAAATTTTTTTCTGATTTTATTGTGTTGTGGATAATCTGATATTTTTGTACATTTCATTTAGCCCAGATAACCAGGGTTTAGTTGGCTTTGTGAAGGGATGGCCAGATTTAAAGAAGCAGGCTCAAGCTTTAAGAAGAGGCCAGTCTCGTAAACAAGCTGACTGAAAAGTTTGAAATCTGATCAAATAAGTGACTAGAGGAACCAGGAGTGGCTCAGAAAGGAGGGTCTAAGGCAGATTACCAAGGACAGGTACAAAGCAATAAAGAAAGCTTGCCAGGGCTATGATCAGGAAAGAAGGAAATGGGATCCATCTTGACATGAAAGGAAAAAGGCATAAAAAGAAAAAATACCCTTCAGTACCTCAGCAACAGGAAGAAAGTAATGAAACTCCAGCTTCCTTCTTGATTGGGGTTAGATACTTCACTTGAAGGTATCACCAAAAAAGTCACAAGATTTTTTTTTTGTAATTACATACAAAAATTAATCTTGGGGGAGGGATGGATAAAGTGAATTATGAGCAGTTATAATTACATATATGAGAATGTAAAGCTTGAAGTTGCCCAAAATAAATTTAAACTAGAGGGGACCCACTGCAATTTCAGTTGAGTTATTGGAAAGGGAGGGTTAGGTTATAAAAGGGTGAAACTATTAAGTCAATTGATTTCTGGATTAATTATAGGTATGAGTCAGTCAAGCAGAGCATTTATTAGTGGTAGACTACGTATAGGTCCCGAGGTGGATACTGAAACTTAGGGGCATGGGTCCATGAACTTAATGAGGATTATGAGAATTTTAAAGGAGCTATATACATATGCAAAGATAAACAGTTATCAGACAGCAGACAAGGGCAGCATTCATGGTATGAAGGAGAAGGAGACTGGAGGAATGGGAGGTCTTTTTCATAGAGGAGGTAGAATTTGACCCTGACCTCAAAGGATGGTTAACCTGTGTATGGAGTGAAGGAAGGGGAGGGGCAGGGGGCAGCCATTCAGCCATCCCTTCATTCAGCAGATCTGTTTGGAACCTCTGTGTGTGCTTGGCACTGTTCTCTGAACCCGGCAAAGAGTGGAAAGTAAGATAAGGTTTTTGCCCTTATGGAATTTACATTCTAGTGGGAGAAGGGCAATAAACAAGTAAACACTTCATGGAAAATCTGATGTCAGAGAGTGATGTCTTGTGAAAATAGGAATGATCAGAGACAAGGAAATTACAGAGTGCTAGTTACGGCCCTACTTATTCTGTGAATGACCTGTTTTGCCTGTGATATGCCTGGTGAAATGTTAATGATTTAACTTTTTAATATTTATTTGCAGCCCAAACCAATTTGAATAGACATCTACACAGTCATTGACTCTGTCTTTAACCAATTTTTAAAAAGAAACCTACATAATATTTTATAGATTGAAGCATGCAGGCTTTGTGTTTTCAACTCCTCGTTAACAATTTTTATGCAATTCTGCTGCTGTTGTCTGCTAGGAACCTCATGTTTTTGCAGTGAGGTTAAAGTTATTCTTTCCAGTTTACTTAGAGTTGTGATGTATTGGGCTATGTACTTAGGTATATTCTCCATTAGGAACAGTAATCACAACAGTAATATAAAGGGACGCTAAACTCCAAGGACAGTTTGTTTTGATGATACCTTGTAGGAGAGCCCACAAAACTGAAGGTGGACAGAAAGTAAAAGTCGGCCCTTCAGCTTAGTTACCAGAAAATGAGGTCCAGGGTGACGTTCCCTCCAGGTCTCGTCTGCATGGTACATTTGACATTTGGGCTGCGTTGTGCTCTGTGAACTTAATCATTCTCCTTACAGGTTGGTAGGGGACTTAGTGGTCTCACTGGAAATATTATCTTAAACTTCTGCAGATAGTAGACCTGATAAAAAAGTGTCAGTTTTGAAATGGGGAAGTCTGGACTCTGCAGTTGTCTGACTGCCAGGTTTTGTTGTTATTGACAAGATGTCCTTTATAGCGTCAGCTAAAAAATTCCTTAGTGACTCTTCATGTTTTGGAACACATTATGAAGTACTTCTTAAGCATTCTTTAAGAAATGTGTTCTCTCCTTCTCCACTTTTTCTGTAGTTTTAAACGTAAAACAAACACAACAACAAAAAAACCTTATAGGTGGAATTGAGGTAAAGGATCCCAAAAAGGATTTATGTGCCTATGGAACCACATCTCTTAAAATTTTCTATATGCATCTGACCAGTTTTCATCTGCAATTCATTCTGACATGCTTGGGATAGGCCTATGGAAAAGAAAACGATTTTCAGAGGAGGTGGGAGATTCTTTAGCCTTTCCTTGATTTCTTCTGAATACTCCATTTATTATTATTTTTTTAAAACTTTTTATTTTATGTTGGAGTATAGCTGACTAACAATGTTGTGATAGTTTCAGGTGAACCGTGAAAGGACTCAGCCATACATATAAATGTATCCATTCTCCCCCAAACTTCCCTCCCATCCAGGTTGCCATATAACATTGAACAGAGTTCCCTGTGCTCTACACTAGGTCACTGTTGATTATCCATTTAAAATATAGCAGTGTGTACATGTTGATCTTCAACTAAATACTCCATTTAGAAAAGAATTGTAGATGTAAATGCTCTGAGTCTATGATGTATATGATAAAAGCTAATGTGATATTTAGTCTTGAAAAGTATTTGGGAAGGACAATAGAATTCATATGTTTTAATGTCTGGGTGAGGGGTGGGCCAAATTGCAGGTTTTGCACTATAAATTGTCATGTATGTGGCAAGGTATTAATAGTAAATTTGTCCATTCTTCCCCTTAAAATTAATGGGGAAAGTAATATGTAGAGAAGTATATGCCGCTTACTGTTTCACTGAAAAATTTTACACAAAAATACTACAGCCCATATCCTAATATGTGCCTAGTAGAATTGACTTTTTTGACAAATGTTTGCTGAATAAATTGAATTGTCACAGGTAGTTTATTTTGATGATATTTGCATTGTATTTCTAGCTTAGAGCACTGGTTTTTTTTTTACAATTATCTTTTTATGTTTAATTAATTTATTTTGGATGTGCCTTGTGGGATCTTAGTTCCCTGACCATGGATGGAACCTGTGCCCCCAGGGTTGGGAGCACAGAGTATTAAAACCAGTGAACCACCAGGGAAGTCCTGGAGCCCTGATTTTCGAGCTCTGAGTTGAACCCCGCAGGGGGCTGCCATCCAGCCTTTTGGTTATGGGACCTGTTTGAACAGTGCCGTCACTCTGGAGCCCAGGCCTCGACCTTCCCTCCAGCCTGCCTGACCATAGGGCTGGCCCAACCCCATCTTTTCCTGCAGTTCCTGCCCTTCCTGATCAGCTGAGTGGGCCTCTTCGGGTCACTTCTCAGAGTACTGAAGTGTCCCCAGTTTGGCCTTTTTTGTGGTGGGTGTCTCTTGTCATTTTTGTCTGTTGTTTTGTTGGAGAAGAAGCACATTTCCCTGGAGCAGAGTTCTTGACTTGATTTTGTAAACTGTGCATGTATATAGAGCATGGTGTTATTTCTACTTCCTTCTTGTCTTTAGCTGAAAATCTTGTATTACTTGTAACTGAATTGTTGAGAATATTTCAATCCTACAGAACAACTAAAAACTAAAGACTCTTTTTTTGGGAGACAGTCGGGAAGTTAGAACATGGAGTATGTTTTATCTTGAAGGGGGCATGGCAACCTTCTCCAGTATTCTTGCCTGGAGAATCCCATGGACAGAGGAGCCTGGTGAGCTACCGTCCTTGGGGTCGCAAAGAGTCAGACATGACTGAAGTGACTTAGCATCGCATGTTTTAGGTGATATTTAAGAACTATAAAGTTCATTTCTATGTTAATGGTATTGGGGTTATGTTGAATTCTCATCTGTTAAAAAGATACATATGGGAGTATTTATAGACAAAATGAAATGATGCCTAATACTTGTTTTTAAAAACATCAGAATAGACATACATACACATAGGAAATGAAATAATATTAGCAATTTTTTGGTAATTTTTAAGAGTACCTGCGTGTTTGTTACAATTTTCTGTACTTCTGTGTGTATTTGGAAATATCTGTAATAATTAGAATATACACATTACTGATTATAACTGTCAAAGTCTAAATTTAAATCAGTAAAGTTATGTGGTTGGACATTTGAGCTAATTGACTAATCAGAAAATCTCCACCTTGCATTTTCTGTGAGTTCTTCATTTAGCAAAAATATTTAAGAATACAGAATTTTTTAGAAATATAGTCACAAGTTTAAAACTCTTTGAGATCTTATAACAATAACAGTATACCTGTACTGTATCAACTGTTTTGACATATTTTGTCTTTTATCCTCAGAACAAGACATGAATAACCCATTTCGCAGATGAAGAAACTGAGACCTTAGATTAATTTATCCAAATCCCAAAGCAAGTGGACCTGGAGCCAAGACCTTCTGACTCATTCTCAGGTGCCTGTTCTCTTATATACACACGCATATAAGCACTCTTTTTTTGTGTGGTGTTGAAAACCAAAGGTTTTCTAACATTTTGGTGTTGGGACACTTTTGCATTATTGACGCCCCAAAGATCTTTTGTTTATGTGGACTATATCAATATTTAACATATTAGAAATTAAAAGTCTGAAATGTTTTAAAATACTTATTCACTTAAAAATGATAAACTCATGAAAGGTTAACATGAATAACATATTTTAATGAAAAAATATTCCAAAGCAAAAATACAGTGATAAGTGTGAGATGGTTTTATGTTTTGCCACTCTCTAATGCATTGCTTAATAGAAGACCACTGGAATTTCATAACTGCTTTTGCATTCAGCCTATTGTGATATGTTGCTTTGTTTGAAATATATGAAGAAACCCCATTTATACACAGATACATAGTAGAGAAAAGGTGGGGCATTTTAGTGTCTTTTTCAAATAATTGTGTATATTCTTTAATATATCAAGACTCAGCAAATGGTAGATTCTTTTTTTTCCTCCCTTTGCCTCTTTTTTTTTTTGAAAGATGTTCTTAAGAGTTAGTTGTGTTGAATCTGAACATTGTCAATGAATTTTTTGTGCTCCTCCGTAACGGAAAATCTACTGGTCCATCTTGCACTTTGGGTGGATCTTTGACCAGCTTGTGATTTTTATAACATTGTACATTGGTCATTTAAAAAATAATCGTTGAGTTCTACAGATCTTTCAAATGTTGACACATTTGGTTACACAATATTCATCAAATCACATTCATTAATGCAACCATTAATCTCATCCAAAAAGTCTTTAGAATTGAGGCGCAGTCAAGATTTTGGTATCCAGTTCAGGTTTTCCAAAATTCTAATTTTTTCTTGGAAACTCAAATTTTATCATCAGCAACAGGTATTGTCAGTTTTTTCCTTGAAGCGTCAGGCTCACTGTATCTACTTTAGAGAAAATGTCTGCCAAGTACCTAAGTCTGAATAACTATCTATAATAATAAGTTGTCTGCCAGCCGTTCTTTCAGCAGAAATGGTATTCTATGGAAAAGTGTATAGTTCAGCTCACAACTCAATTGCATAAATGCTTTTCCTTAAGATGGCCATTGTATTAGGTATGTAGAAATGCTTTTTGTACATATTAGATATGATGAAATGCTCCCATTTCATCACACGGATTATTAAAAAGATCAAGTTCTCAAGAGTGAGATTTAATAAATAATAACTTTTACTATTTTATCAAGGACATTGTTAAGTGAGACTGGCTTTTTAAAAATGATTGCTAGGAGAAAGAGTAACATGGAAACGTATATTACCATTTGTAAAATAGATAGCCAATGGGAATTTGCTATATGGCTATGGAAACTCAAACAGGGGCTCTGTATCAGCCTAGACATGTGGGATGGGGAAGGAGATGGGAGGGAAGTTCAAAAGGAGGGGATATATGTATACCTATGGCTGATTCACGTTGAGGTTTGACAGAAAACAACAAAATTCTGTAAAGCAACTATCCTTCAATAAAAAGTAAATTATTTTTTTAAAAAAAGATTGATAGGGACTTTGCTGGTGGTCCAGTGGCTCAGATTCTGTGTTCCCAATTCAGGGAGCCCAGGTTTGATCCCAGGTCAGAGAACTAGATCCCATATGCCATTCCTGCATGCTGAAACTAAGACCCTGGTGCAGCCAAATAAATAATATAAAATCAATATTTTAAAAAGTGATTGACAGTGAAGAATGTAATTCCTGCTAGTACAGTTTGGATCCTTGCCATAATTGATGCTAAAGTGCCAGCAGTTTTGCCCTTCATTGCTTTTGTGCCATCAGAGGAAATATCAGCATCATAGTTTCAGGGTAAATCATGAAAATTTGAAATCGCTGATATAAACTGGTGCCTTGTTCTAACATATTTTTAGAGTAGTCTAACACAGACAATCTGTAGCAATAAAATAATGTTTCCATCTTAGCTGATTAACTTGTTGGGAAGAAGGAAATATGCTATTGTGTGGGATGAGCCCTGTGGTCCTGAAACCCCAAGGGTAGAAGATTAAGTAACCTCGGAAAGTGGTGGGTAGAGGGTAGACACAAAGGAAGAGTCTATAAAAGTGCTTTTGTGTGTGTGCTCAATTGTGTCTGACTCTTTGCAGTCTTGTGGACTGTAGCCTGCCAGACTCCTCTGTCCATGAGATTCTCCAGGCAAGAATACTGGAATGTGTTGCCATTTTCTCCTCTAGGAATCTCCCGACCCAGGGTTCGAACCAGCGTCTCCTGTGTCTCCTGCATAGCCACCTGGGAAGCCCAAAAGTGCTTTATAGCTTACCAAAAAAAAAAAAAAGAGAGCATTGGTTCTGTTTTTTTTTTTTTTTAAGTTAAAAAAGCACTGAGCCCACATACATCATTCATATAAATCTATATATTCATACTCATTTTTATCTGTGCTCAAACTCAAGGTACTCAGCCATTTTATTCCTTGAATGACAGTAGGGGAGAGATGGTAGCACACTTGAGAGAAGAGATGTTTGTGGCTGTTGTGTGTTTCTTTCAACCAGGGAGGCTGTGAGTGGAGTAGATGTTAGTGATCACAGAGCTGGTATAGGCAGAACGGAACTGGCTGTGGGCAGAGTGGAGATGAGTGTTGGGAGCCAGAGGAATATTGTGGGGTGAGTACAGAACACTGGGACCTAGGAAAGTACAGAGGTGGGTGAAACTGGGGTCATGGAGGTAAACATACACGTGACAGAGTTCCATCAAAATACAGTTAAAATAACTATTGAAATAGCTGTACTGGGTAGTCTGACTTTTAATGTCTTATCTGTATTCAAATTCTATTATTATAATCTCTAGAGGAGAAAACAGCAATGCCATGAATTTGGTGTAGTGCTGGTAAGTCTCCAGGCTTCTGTTACAAGCATCCATATGTGAAAATATTGACTCGGCCACTTTGGGGGCTGTAAATTCAAGAATGAAATTTTAATATTTAATCTTTTACTAACAGTTATGATTAAGGGCTTTCCTGATGGCTCAGTGGTAAAGAATCTGCCTGTGATGCAGGAGACCTGGGTTCGATCTCTGGGTTGGGAAGATTCCCTGGAGGAAGGCATGGCAGCCCACACCAGTATTCTTGCCTGGAGAATCCCGTGGACAGAGGAGCCTGGCGGGCTACAGTCCATGGGGTCACAAACAGTTGGACGCAACTGAAGCAACTGAAGCAGCAATTATGATTAAAGGAGCAGAAGAGTTTAGTTCAGATAGATCTTATTCATTAGTTTGTTATTTACGCAATACTCATTTCCAAAAAGGATTTGAGATGGCAGAAAGAAGGATCAAAGTCATAATCAAGAAAAAATATGAGTCAAAGTCATGTTTCTTTCCCTTATGTTTTGTCTACTGATGATGTTTATTTTAATAGGATCATTGTTGAGATGTGCTGTAACTATAAAGTAATTGAACTGGTCTCTATTATGTGTGGCTTCTCAGGTGGTGCTAGTGGTAAAGAACCCTTTTGCCAATGCAGGAGACAAAATGAGATGCGAGTTTGATCCCTGAGTCAGGAAGATCCCCTGGAGAGACCACTGGCAACCCACTCCAGTATTCTTGCCTGGAGAATCCCATGGACAGAGAGCCTGGTGGGCTGCAGTTCACAGGGTTGCAAGGAGTTGGACATGTCTGAAGTGACTTAGTATGCATGCATGATGTTAATTATGCCAGAGAAATATAATATTGTCTTTTTTTAGGGGCATGTATATGAGCAGAATACACCCTGTTAATGGGAGTGATGTGGCAGGAAAATTACAATAGGGCACAAAAGATTTTGTTTTATCATTTTTTTTTTAAATTTTGGCTGTGCCATGCTGCTTGTTGGATCTTTGTTGCCTGCCTGACTGGGGATCGAACCCAGGGCCCCTGGCAGTGAAAGCGCTCATCATAACCACTGGAACGCCAGGGAACTGCCCAGAAAAAAATTAAAAAAAAAAAAAAAATCAGTACAGCTTTCAGCGGTAGTTAATAGAAAGCCATCAGTTCAGTTCAGTTCAGTTGCTCAGTCATGTCAGACTCTTTGCGACCCCATAAATCGCAGGCACGCCAGGCCTCCCTGTCCATCACCAACTCCCGGAGTTCACTCAAACTCACTTCCATCGAGTCTGTGATGCCATCCAGCCATCTCATCCTCTGTCGTCCCCTTCTCCTCCTGCCTCCAATCCCTCCCAGCATCAGAGTCTTTTCCAGTAAGTCAACTCTTCTCATGAGGTGGCCAAAGTATTGGAGTTTCAGCTTTAGCATCAGTACTTCCAAAGAACACCCAGGGCTGATCTCCTCTAGAATGGACTGGTTGGATCTCCTTGCAGTCCAATGGACTCTCAAGAGTCTTCTCCAACACCACAGTTCAAAAGCATCAATTCTTCGGCACTCAGCCTTCTTCACAGTCCAACTCTGTCATCCATACATGACCACTGGAAAAACCATAGCCTTGACTAGACGGACCTTTATTGGCAAAGTAATATCTCTGCTTTTCAATATGCTATCTAGGTTGGTCATAACTTTTTTTCCAAGGAGTAAGCGTCTCTTAATTTCATGGCTGCAGTCACCATCTGCAGTGATTTTGGAACCCAGAAAAATAAAGTCTGACACTGTTTCCACTGTTTCCCCATCTATTTCCCATGAAGTGTTGGGACCAGATGCCATGATCTTCGTTTTCTGAATGTTGAGCTTTAAGCCAACTTTTTCACGCTCCTCTTTCACTTTCATCAAGAGGCTTTTTAGTTCCTCTTCACTTTCTGTCATAAGGGTGGTGTCATCTGCATATCTGAGGTTATTGATATTTCTCCCAGCAATCTTGATTCCAGCTTGTGCTTCCTCCAGCCCAGCGTTTCTCATGATATACTCTGCACATAAGTTAAAATAAGCAGGGTGACAATATATAGCCTTGCCGTACTCCTTTTCCTATTTGGAACCAGTCTGTTGTTCCATGTCCAGTTCCAACTGTTACTTCCTGACCTGCATACAGATTTCTCAAGAGACAGGTCAGATGGTCTGGTATTCCCATCTCTTTCAGAATTTTCCACAGTTTATTGTGATCCACACAGTCAAAGGCTTTGGCATAGTCAATAAAGAGGCTTAAACCTTAAGCCATTTATTACTGTGTGGTTCAGGGAATTTCAGAGGTAGGCAGTCTCAGGCAATTCAGCTGTTCCGCAGTGCCCTCAGCCAGGTGGTCAGCCATCTTGTGTGTTTACTTACAGCAGGTCACAAAATGGCTGCCTCAGTTGTTGGCATCACATGTCTTTCCGAGGCAAGGAGGAGGGAGTAGACAAGAGCCAGCAGTTCCTACTCCAATGCTTGCCTGACGGAGAACAAAATCTTTCCCAGAAGCTTCCATTCCCTTTATCTGTGATGTCTCGTTTGCTTGAATTGTTGTCTGTGTCTGTCCAGCAGGAGTGGGTACAGAGGATGGTGTGACGCACATCGTGTATCGTCCTAGGCTTAGATACGCGGCTCGCTGTCCAGGAGGAACCGGGACTCTTAGCAAGTCTGAGGGGAGGAGATGTCTCTTGGGTGATTGGCTGTGTGTCTGCCTCAGATAAGCAGAAAAGAAAGCACAGAGAGTAGCCAGCAGCCTGCTACAGCAACTTTCCTGGAGTCTAGAGACTATCCTGTGTGTGTTTCCTTCTTGCTCACAGATTGCCTTTTCTTTCTTCTTCTAGTGGAAGATTACACAGACTTGAATCCCAGCTCGTTGTGGAGCTAATTTAGAGATAGTTAGGTCTTAGCTTCCTCAGCTGTGAAATAAGAATATCGTATTTGATGATCTTGGAGGTGCCTTCTGGTTCAGACATTCTTGTCTCTCCTTGTGTTCCTGTCTTTTGATCATTTCACATTTATATCTTTTTTTTAAATCAAAAAAGTGGACAGGATTAGAGGATATAAAAGTGTATGGTGTTTTACAGTCATCTTGATAGCTAGGCAGTATGTCTAATAACAATCTTGATGGTGTAGAAGGTTAAAGCTAAAATTAGGTTTTGGCTTTTTGGCAGTTAAGTAATGTGATATTACTTATGCCCCAAATTTCCACCCAAGGTGGAAAACTAATTGCATTTTTATTTTAGTAGGGGATATATCCATGTATGTACAGAATCTGTACTCAACATAGCCCCAGTACCATGTCTTAAATTTAAGCACTAGTGGTTAAAACCTGGTAAAATACCCCCTTTTGCTTGTTGGGCATTTGTTCTTATTTGTTAATCTTGTTTGCACTGCATATTTGCCTTAGATAAAATTAGAGGACAACTAAAGGAGAGTGATTCCCTTCATTCATGGTAGCAACTTGACTTGACTTGAATGAGGCAGAGCCTTTGTCTCACCTTGAGGTAGATTCTCCTGTGTTTCAGAGAGAGTGACAGTCTGGCTCTTCCTATAGAATTCCATCAAGATTTTATGAATTTGAATATACTGTGAATTGAAAATCACATTCTCAGCTCTAGAAACTTGCAGAGCAATTAAACACTGCTTATAGAATAGGCTCTTGAAATGTTAACCTAAAAATGTATTAATCTTCTGTTCAACAGAAGTCTTATAGAAGGATCGCAATGTGGTTTATTGTGGTTTATCAGTATTGGGAAACCCTGAAGATAAACATTATTAACTCTGGCACTTAAAGGAGCCAGAAGTCATTTGCAGTTTGGAAGATATTTTTAAGAATAAAATGGGTGTAGGTATATGTATTTAACAGCTGCTTTAAACAACTTTAGGGACAGACAGCATCTAATTTCATTACTCCAGAATATCCAAATATCAGAAACCTTTCCTTCCACTGAAACCCTTTTAACTATGTAATTAAAGCAATTGTTTTCATTTTTCATTTTGTGGATGACTAAGAGCCTCATTAATGTAAATATTCAGGAAGCTTGATTTTATAGCTTCTTGGCTTTATAACCAACAATAAAAATCATGTACAGTGGAAAACCCCTTCTTCTCTTGACTGCAATCTCAACTGAAAGACAAACTCAAGCAATTTTTTCTGGCAGTGGAGTGACCTGTGTAACTGGCTCTTTAGATGTTGCCTGTGGCCATCTCATTAGAGGATGTAATTAATAGGACTTTAATTTAAGGCAATACAGTATTTGCTGGTAGGGTGGATTTCCAGTTACCAAGTGTTAATCAGTGTGGTATCCAGTAACAGGAAGTTGTAGTTTTATACAAGTTCTTAGTAAAAATTATTGTGAAGTCAGTGGAGGTATTTTATTATACAAATGACCTTGGTTCATGTATGGAAATGAGCACTCTTGACTTCTGAGTCCAGTAGACTTTTTTCGTGGACAAAAGATTCATTCTTTTTGCCTGTGGTCGTTGGCATGTCTCTGTCATTGGCATGAACAAGTCTTACTGAGCAACTTCTGAGAGTGAGGTATTAGAAGAGATACCAAGAAATATATGTAGCCTGTGGCCTTCGTCATCAAGGAGTTTATATCAATACTTGTTGCCAGGATCTCTTGAAAAGAAAAACAGCCATTTTCTTTTTTTGTTGTTTTCTTTTTAAAAAAATTGTAGTAAAGGCAATGTAAAATTTATCATTGTAACCATTTTCAGATGTATAGTTCAATATTTTGTATATTCACATTGTGGTGAAACAGATCTTTAGAACTTTTTACATCTTCAGCATCTGAAACTCTACACAGTAGAGTATTTGAAATCTCCTTTCTCCCTCAGCCTCCGGTGAGCCCCATTCTGTGGTCTGTTTCCATGCATTTGACTATCTTAGATAACCTCATATGAACGGAATCATAAGCATTTATCTGTTTGTGACATATTTTACTCAGTGTGCTGTCATCAGGGTTCATCCATGTTGTCGCATGTGACAGGGTCCCCTTCCTTTTTAAAGCTGAGTCGTATTGTATTATTGTACGTGTAATCATGTTTTGTTTATTCATCTGTTGATAGACCTTTGGGTTACTTTTGGCTATTGTGAATAAGGCTGCTGGGAACACGTGTGTACAAATGTCTCCTGGAGACTGTTTTCAGTTCTGTTGGATAAATACCCAGAAGTGGAATTCCTGGGTCATATGGTAGTTCTGTTTTTTAATTTTTTGAATAAGTGCCATACTGTGCTGTATAGCATTTATACCATTTCATGGGCTTCCCTGGTGGCTCAGGGAAGAGATCTCCAATCTCCTTGGAACCTCATTAACATCTGACTTCTAGACTAAGAAATCTTTGATGGCTAGTAAGAAGCTCTCCTCCAAAGGCCCATTGGATCTTTGCTAACTTTTAATTTTGCTCCTTCGGGTCTTTATAGTGTGGTGTCACCCCCAGACTCTGGGCCTACAGGTCAGTTCGTTACCTGCTGCTGCACGCAAGTCCTTCTGTGGGCATGTGGCAGGGTGCTCAGGCTTGGACTTTGCCCTGAGATATACAGTGTTGTTGTTTTTTAAGCCTGCTCCCAGGCATGAGGAAATAGAAGCCAAAGTTCATTGGACAGTGTATTTGTTGTTGTTTTGAACCCATAGAGCAGGCAGAACTAGTCCAAATCTGGTGAATTCTCATTTTGGTAAAACTAGCAATATTTCTGTGTTACATGCTAGGTTTAAAGAAATATTACCCAACTGATATGTTTATTCTTTGTCTGTGGTTTTCATAGTGATACTTTGGTAGTAGTTAAAAAAAAAAAAAAGAGGCAATGTTGATTGTGGTGGTTGATGTTGAAGATTACCATAGACTCTGATATGATTTGCTTAGGATTACTTTTAGATTTCAAGTACTTGGTATTTAAAAAATATTTTGTATCTAATAGATACTGTCTGGTAGATATCCAGTCTTCAGGGAGCTGATCTTAGTTATTAATATATGGAGTTATGTTATTGCCACAAGACACTGTGACTTAAAATACTAATGGCAACAGTATCCTATGAGGTAATAAGGTAAACAGGCAGAGTTCAGTAAACCACACAGGAATGGGTGAGGAACATGCGTGGTGACTCAGGAAGAGTGAGGTGCTGATAGTGCTTGAGTAGAACCCAAGATATCTAGCCCAGCAGTGTCTTTGCCCTTGAACACCTGTGGCATCTCCTTTGCCTTCTGGCTTATTGTCAGGTCTTGGTGGAACATTACCAGCCCCTTCTTTTGTCCAAAATACTAAATACAGGTGTTTGAGTGGGGGAGGTAACACAGGGACTGAGGCAGCTTCAGAGAGCTATGTTGTGAGAAGCTACAGAAATGTTCAGAGCCAGCCAGTGTCGTTCTTCTTCTTTTCTTAATGTTTATTATGTATTTATTTGGCTGCATCAGGTTTTAGTTGTGATGTGTGTGCTAAGTTGCTTCAGTTGTATCTGACTCTTCCTGACCCTATGGACTATAGCCCACCAGGCTCCTCTGTCCATGGGATTCTCCAGACAAGAATACTGGAGTGGGTTGCCATGCCCTCCTCCAGGGGATCTTCCCGGCTCAGGGATTGAACTCATATCCCTTATGTCTCCTGCATTGGCAGGGCTCTTTAGCACCAGCGCCATCTGAGAAGCCCTTATTTGTGGCACATGGCATCTTTAGTTGCGGCATTCAAGCTCTTAGTTGAGACGTGGGGTCCAGTTCCCTGAGCAGGGATCAAACTTAGACTCTCTGCACTGGGAGCACAGAGTTTAGCCACTGGACCACCAAGGGAAGTGTGCTGGTGTTACTCTTAATCCCGGTTATACAGTCCGCTCAAGGGTTGAAAATGCATTTTGTAACATTATGATGATTTCATAGCAAAAGTTTATCGAGGCCCTGAGGGGCTTGTCATCACCATCCCTCTGATCATGTCATTTAATTATGAAGAAACATAACCACCAGAAAACAGGTAAAGTGAAAAGACAAAACTAACGTGGGTTTTAATTAGTAGTCCAGAATCTATTAACATCATCATTTTCAAAAGGGTGTAAGGCTTTCCCTCCAAATAGTAGCATTTCATGAATTTTATAATATATAAAACTATCACATGTTTTCATTATTCATCCATTTATTTCTGTTGCATGGAAATGTAACTTATTTCTATATACTTTGGTTTCTGGTTTCTTAAAGTATAAAATGTTATTGTTACTGCCACATCAATATCATTTATTTAAAAAAGCATTTGATGGTAAATCTGTTTATTTTTTTTAATTTGGAGCGTAGTTGCTTTACAGTGTTGTTCGTTTCTGCTGTGCACTGAAGTGAGTCAGCCACAGGTATACGTATATCCCTGCTCTTTTGGATTTCCTTCCCGTTTAGCTCACCACAGAGCATTGAGTTCCCTGTGCTCTGCAGTCAGTTCGCGTCAATATCTTTTGTAATGGAAGTTCTTTTTCCTTCTAGATGTTTCAGAATCCACATACTAAACATCAGAGCGATGCATGTGGCTCCAGGACTGTGATTTGGTCTCCCATTTCTCTGATCTGCTTTGTATTTGGTGGGGAAAGGCTTATTAGGAAGTGTGACTGAAGGGATCATACAGTTTTGGCTAGATGGTAGCATTTAGACTATCATCAGACTTCATTTATCCATGTAACGTCTAATCTATTATTAGAATAACGATTTGATCATTAAGTAAACTTCTCTAATTGAATAGGGAATATATGTATAAAAATGTTTTGATAGCTTTAAATCAGTTAATATAATTCATCTCATTAACTGTAAAAAGGTAGAAAAATCATGACTATGTCAGTCGATTCAGAGAAACCATTTGTTAAACCTATTTCATCATAAAAGAACTCTTAAACAAGAATAGGGACTTCCTAAACATGAGCCAAATTCTGATGAGGTTGCAGAATGAATGGAACTTCCCTGTGTTGCTGGTGGGGGTACAAAATGGTAGGCTTCTCCAGTGGCTCAGTAGGGTAAAGAATCTGCCTGAAATGCGGGAGTTCTGGGTTCATTCCCTGGGTGGGGAAGATTGCCTAGGCAAAGGAAATAGCTACCCAAATCAGAATTTTTGCCTGGAACATCCCATGGACAGAGGAGCCTGGTGGGCTGTGGGATTGTAAGAGTCGGACAGGACTTAGTGACTAAACCACCACCACCACAAACGGTCCACTGTTGCAGAATTCAGTTGAGCAGTTTCTCATAAAGATAAGCACACACTTACCATGTGACTCATCAGTCCTTCTCCTAGGTATTTACTTAAGAAAAATGAATACTTAGATTCACACAAAAACCTGTATGTTTATGCAGCTTTAGGAGTAATCACCCCAAACTAGAAAGAACCCAAATATCATACAACTAGTGAATGAATATATACTTGGTGGTACATTCCTGCAAACAAACTATTGGCATGAACAACAGGCATGAATTTTAAAGGCAGCATGTTGAGTAAGAGAAGCCACTGTCAAAAGGTAATAAGCTATATGATTCAGTTTAAGTCATATTCTAGAAAGGAAAGCTATAGGCATTGGAGAACAAGTCAGTTGTGGCCAGGGTTTAGGGTGGGGAGAAGGTGTTGATTACAAAGGAGTGGCATGAGGATATTTTCTGGGCAAATGGAAGGGTTGTGTCTTGGTTGTGGAGAGGGTTACATTATACATCTGGTCAAAAACTCGTAGAACTATATACCAAAAAAAGATGTGTAAAATGATTATATAAGCTGATTCTAAAATTTACATGGAAACACAGATGGCAGGAATAGTCAAAGTAATAACACTTTCAATAAACTGCTGAATCTACACTGTTGGATGGTGGCTCAGACGGTAAAGTGTCTGCCTACAGTGTGGGAGACCTAGGTTCTATCCCTGGGTCAGGAAGATCCTCTGGAGATGGAAATGGCAACCCACTCCAGTACTCTTGCCTGGAGAATCCCATGGGCAGAGGAGCGTAGTAGTAGCTACAGTGTGTGGGGTCGCAGAGTCGGACATGACTGAGTGACTTCATTTTACCACGCAGTGTAGAATAAACAAATGGGTCAATGGAATAGAACAGAAACCAGAAGCAGATCCACGTCTGTTTTTTTTTTTTTTTTTACACATGTATATAAAAGTATGTGTGTGCATTTGTGAAACTGAAAGTGATGGTTGCTCAGTTGTGTCCAACTCTTTGCAACACAATGGACTGTTAGCCCACCAAGCTCCTCTATCCCTGGAATTCCTCCAAGGATACTGGAGTGGGTTGCCTTTTCCTCCTCCAGGGGATCTTCCCAACCCAGGGATCGAACTCTGGGTCTCTTGCATTGCAGGCAGATTCTTTACTGTCTGAGCCACCAGGGAAGCTCTCGTAAGTAGTGTGTGTGTGTGTGTGTGTGTGTGTGTGTGTGTGTGTGTATGTGTGTATACATATACGTGCACATAGACACAATTTATGATTAAGATGACGTTATACAGGAATCTGGAGAGAAAAATCTTTTCAATAAATGATCCTAAACTGTTTATCCATATTAAAAACAACTGATTTTAACCCCTATCTCATATCAGACTCATAGAAAAACTCCAGCTGAATTGTAGATCTAAATACAGGAGGTCAAATAAAAAGGTTCTTCAAGGTGCTCAACATAATAGTCACCAAAGAATGCTGAATAAAACTATAGTTACCACTACACAGTGACCAAAATAGCTAAAATTTAAAAACAAATAACCAACACAGTATTGTAAAGCAATTATCCTTCAATTAAAAATAAATAAATGAAAAAAAAAAACAAATACAGCAACAAAAAGCTTGAAAATATCAAGTGTCAGCAAGGATATGGAGCGAGAACTCTCAAACACTGATGGTGGGAATCATGAATTAGTACAACTGTTTTGAAAATTGGTGGTACTATGTTACAGCTGAAATTTGCACTGTGCCTCTGACCCAACAAATCCAGTCCTAGTTGTATACCCACAAACATGTGCTTATGTTCACCAAAAGCCATGTGCAAGGATGTTCATAGCATAATTCATAATTACTCCAAACTGGAGATGACCCAAATAGTCCATCAGTGTAAGAATGGAGAAATACATTGTTGTATATTCAATGAAATGACATAAAATAGGAAAAACTATTGCTATGGACAACACCAAGGGCTCAAATACAATGTTGAAGAAAAGAGTTCAGACACAAAAGTGTTCAAAAACAAGCAAAACTAATGTATTGATAAGGGTCAGGATAGTGGTTACCTTTAGGATGGGAGATTAGTTGATCAGATGGGATATGAGGCCAACTTCTAGAGTTTTCTACTTGATCAGGATGGTAGTTCCATGAGTATGCTAAAGTTCTTTGTACATTCGTGACTTTTATGCTTTATAGAAATATGTTATATTTGAACTTAAAAAGTTTATGAAAAGAAATATTTTGAGTTAACCATAGGAGTGAATGGCATCCAAGATTGTATTAGGTTTTTTTTGCATTGGTAAAGTTCATATTATCAGTGTTGTAAGATAGAAAATTATGTGTATCTACAGATACAAATAAATAGAGAGAGCTCCATAAATAAATACAGAGAACAGGCTTAAATTCTTTCCTAACTAAATCAAGACATTCCTAGGCTTCTTGAGTTTTTTTTTGTTGTTGCTTTTGTTGCTAGGGATAAATCCATCCTTCCTGTATCCCTGGGTTTTTTTCTCTTCAGAAAAGAATACACTGTTGGTAACTATTCTATATCAGTACCTATAGATAGACATTTTTCTTTTTTAGAGCCCTGTGAAATATAATATGTTTAGCCTATCTATTACTCATTGACATTGAGGTTGTTTCTGACTTTTTATAATCACAAACATGTTTCGATGAACAATATTTCACATAAAATGTACTTGAGCAAGTATATTTATATAGGATAATTTACTGAAAGTAGAAGTTTTGGATCTTAGACTATGTACGTGTGCATGCTCAGTTGCTCCAGCCATGTCTGACTCTTTACAACCCTGTGGACTGTAGCCCGCCAGGCTCCTCTGTCCTTGGATTCTCCAGGCAAGAATACTGGAGTGGGCTGCCATGTCGTCCTCTAGGGGATCTTCCCAACCCAGGGATTGAACCCAAGTCTCTTATGTCTCCTGCATTGGCAGGTGGGTTTTTCACCACTAGTGCTGCCTAAATTATTTTAAACTTTTTGTTCGGAAATAATTTTACACTTAAAAGATCGTCATCTACTGGTAACAGTTTGCTCTCTCTGCTTTATCACTTGCTGTCTCTCTTTACATATATGTGTGATACATTTTTCCATTTGCAAATAACTTGCACACATCTTGGCCCTCTGTTCCCAAGCATGTCCCTGGGTCTCCAAAGAACAGGGACATTCTTCTACCCCCAGTAGAGCTGTCAAGCCCAGTAAACGAGCATGGACTGCATACCCCTGTTCAGTCCACTTCTGTCCCCTTGTATCCATCAGTCCAGCAAGATTTTCATAGCATGGCCTCCCTCTAGTACAGGGTGCAGTTGAGCATCAGATGCTATGTTGACTTGTCACTTATCTTCTCAGTTTCCTTTTATTTGGTATAGTCCCTTGGCCCTTCTTTGTTTTTTTTTTAAAATAACTTTATTGGGATATAATTCACATGCCATAAAATTTATGTTTCCAAAGAACTTGAGATAAATCTCGCAACTATAAAATTTATACTTTTAAAGTATACAAATCAGTGTTTTAGTATAGTGACAGAACTGTGTGACTGTCACCACTATCTAACCGTAGAACATTTTTATCATCCTCAAATAATCCCTTCCCATTTAGCAGTCACTCGCCATCACCCTCCTCCCCACCTTTTGTGCCTGGTTCCCTTCTCTTAGCTTAATGTTTTCCAAGTGTATCCATGTTGCTGCTGCTGCTGCTGCTGCTAAGTCGCTTCAGTTGTGTCCGACTCTGCTACCCCATAGACAGCAGTCCACCAGGCTCCCGCATCCCTGGGATTCTCCAGGCAAGAACACTGGAGTGGGTTGCCATTTCCTTCTCCAATGCATGAAAGTGAAAAGTGAAAGTGAAGCTGCTCAGTTGTGTCCGACTCTTCGTGACCCCATGGACCACAGCCTACCAGGCTCCTCCGTCCATGGGATTTTCCAGGCAAGATTACTGGAGTAGGGTGCCATCACCTTCTCCGATCCATGTTGCAGTTGATATCAAATCCATTCCTTTCAGTGACCGAGTCATATTCCACTGTATGGATATAGACATACAGACTATATTTTGCATATCCATTCTAATCCATGGGGTCGCAGAGAGTTAGACGTGATGGACTGACTAAAACACACACACATTCACCAGCTGAAGCACTGTGGGGCCGTTATAAATAACGCTGCCGTAAACATTCTTGTACAGGATTGTGCATACTCTCATATCTAAATTCTGACCTAGGCTTCATATGTCACTGTAGACTCTCTAGATCTTTCTTGGCCATTGTTTCCTCTAGAGTTTGAGATGGATTATGAGTAGTTTCCACATCCAAAACCCGCCGATAAGGAGGGCTGACTGTATCTGTTGTACAACATCATTTCATTTAAGGGACTTGAGCATCCTAGGATTTTGGTATCCACGGGGACTCCTGGAACCACTCCCTGTGTTTATTGAGGGATGCCTGTAGTCAGAGAAACATTGCTAGGGGGACGTGGACTGGGCAGTTTTGTTTTTTCAAGTGGTCTATAGACTGAAAAGCCTGAGGACCGTAGGCCTAGACAGCTAACTTCTCTTGTCTGTGACTATTTAGATTGCCCACCTCCTGAGTGCTTATGGCCTTTCATCTACCTTACTGGACCTTCCAGTAAAATGGACTAATTTTAATAAATTCCTCTTTTTTATTCTTCCTGCTTACACTTTGCGGGTGGACAGAATGCTGCTGGACAGAAGTCAGGTCAGTGTTATCTTGTCAGATAACCGTCAGAGTTGTAAAGCGGGTACCTCCCATTCATTCTTCTCTATGTTTGTATTTGTGTTGGGGAAGGGGACTGTTCGCACCTGGGGTCTGAAGGAAGATGAACCACCTCTTCCCTGCCCCCTTCCCCTCTGCTAGGTCAAGACCATAGTGAGAACCAGCAGCCTGTCTGCCTGCTGAAGATGAGTTTGTTTATACTTCCTGGCAGGAAGCAGCCAGTCTCAGGGACCAGCTGAAAAGAGGTTGCCTCCAGAATTCGTAGAAGGGTCTTCTGGCTAGTGACGTCCCTGCTCCCCCCAGACTTCCCGGGGCCACAGGTTGTTCATGAATACAGCTTGTGTAGCATCATCAAAACTGGGGTAGGGGAGCGTCCAGAGTAAATATGTGCTGGTGGGATCCATCGCTGCCTCCTCGCTGACCTCCAGACGTCATCCCTGCAAGTCCTCCCATCTCCTCCTCTTGGAGCACCCCCATCCTGCTGAGCCTGGCAGTTATTAATACCCGTGTACAAATTTTCTTTCTATGGCGTTGCGTTTAATTGTGTCCTCCCAAGGTACCTGAGCAAAGAGGCTCACACAGACTGGGTGTTCAAAAACTTGTTCTGTGAATGAGCCCTGGGGAGACCCGCTGTTCAAAGGAGACAGCCCTAAGCACTTCCTCATCTAGTTTCTTCTATTGTTTGTTAATCAGCTATATCATGAATAAAAACGCTGGACTCTTGGTTGAATGCCACTTTTTTTTTTTTTTTAAGAAACTGCTGGCAAACCTTGAGATGGGTGGGGATATCCTTTATTTACTGTAATATGGATGGTTTGGCTGGAGGCCCAATTCTTGGTGTCCATCATCAGCTTATTTAATGAAGTTTTGCAGGATTGGACTAGAGGGAAGAGTTACAAAAGACTGTCTCCGCTTGTAGTGGTGACTTGCCCTTAGTAATGGGAAATTCCTGGGCGGGGATGTTTAACCTGCACTCACTCGTTCACAGGTGAACACTGAATTTACCTTGTCTCCTCCCAAACTTTAAAAACCTTTTTCGGATATATCTACATCTGAAAAAATGGGGAAAAGATTGGAAACTGGGTTGCTTCGGCCATAAGCTGTTTGATTAAGCCACGGTGGGATTCTGTGTCTCAGCACATCCTCAGGGCCTTTGGTTGGGAGTCATAGTGACGTGTGCTCCTGTATTATTACTGGAATTCAAGACTCCGTGGCACTGACAGCTTGATCTATTACTGATAATATATCCAGGACATCATGCCTCTAGCAGATGTTATAAAGCACATACCTCAAGAAGTAGGTCAGATGAATGACAGCACCGTGCACATCACCATGTTTCTCCTTTGTTCCCTTTTAAACTCTGCCTTCCAAACGGTCTGTCTTTTGTGACCCCTAGGAGGAGGTCAAGAATTCACCTTTAAGTGTTTGTGTAAAAAATACTGATGCCTACGCCCTTCTCCCTAGAGGTTCTGATTTATTGGTCTGAGGTACTTCGGGATAATTAAGAGTTGCCCAGGTGGCTTGGAGAAGGAAGTAGCAACCCACTCCAGTATTCCTGCCTGGAGAGTCCCTTGGACAGAGAAGCCTGGCGGGCTGCAGTCCATGGGGTTGCAAAGAGTCGTACACGACTGAGCACACACACACAGGTGACTTCATGTGCAGCCAAGGTTCAGAACTACTGTATTAACCAAAATACTGCTCTCATTGATCCTATTTTAAGTTATTAGCTTTTTAGTGAACATTCCAATGTACAAATATGGTTCTTCTGCTTACTGTGTTCTCACAGTGACTCCATGACGCAGACAGACTTCTGTTTCCAGGGTTCCTCTTTCTTCCCTAGTGTTCTGTGAGGGCTTGTTGCCTCACTGTCTTATTCTCCACTCTGTACACGGCTGTTTGTGTGACAGGCTGTCCCTGTGGTGAGACCACTTCTCTTCACAGCCACACACGTCAAGCGTTTAAACGGGGCGTGTTATTCATCTTTTGAAATCTATTGTTCCCTTTCTGCTCTTTTGGTTGCACCATGAGGCATTCAGGATTTTAGTTCCCCTCCCAGGGATCAAACCCATGTCCCCCTGCGTTGGGAGTGTGGAATCTTAACCAGTGGGCCACCAGAGAAGCCTCTGAAATCTGTTGCTTTCTGTGCCTTTCAGGAGCCCATTAAAATTTGCAAAATGTTTGGTAAGCTCTGTAGCATTGTGGAAGGCTCTGTCATAGAAACTCAGGTTTCTGTTCTACCACTGATGAATTGTGTGACTTTGGGCAAAATACTTCACATCTCGTAAAAGGGATATTATTAACCTACCAGAAGTCCCACATCAGATTAAATGGAGGTCCTGCTTCATCTGTGAGAGTGGAATGGTCTGGCCGACTGCTTGTTCCTCCTTTATCAGCTGCTACTATTGCCATTATATACACTTCGAACACAGCTTTCACACCTTTATGCCATCCAGGTGCTGCCGCTAAGTCGCTTCAGTCGTGTCCGACTCTGTGCAGCCCCATAGATGGCAGTCTACCAGGCTCCGCCGTCCCTGGGATTCTCCAGACAAGAACATTGGAGTGGGTTGACATTTCCTTCTCCAGTGTGTGAAAGTGAAGTTGCTAGTCGTGTCCGACTCTTCGAGACCCCATGGACTGCAGCCTACCAGGCTCCTCCATCCATGGGATTCTCCAGGCAAGAGTACTGGAGTGGGGTGCCATTGCCCTGTCCACCATCCAGGTGAGAGAGACTGAAAATCAGTTCAGTTCACTCAGTCTTGTCCAACTCTTTGTGACCCCGCAGGCTGCAGTACACCAGGCTTCCCTGTCCATCACCAACTCCCAGAGCTTGTTCAAACTCATGTCTATCAAGTCGGTGATACCATCCAACCATCTTATCCTCTGTCGTCCCCTTCTCCTCTTGCCTTCAATCTTTTCCAGCATCAGGGTCTTTTCCAATGAGTCAGTTCTTTGCATCAGGTGGCCAAAGTATTGGAGTTTCAGCTTCAGCATCAGTCCTTCCAATGAATAGTCAGGACTGATTTCCTTTAGGATGGACTGGTTGGATCTCCTTGCAGTCCAAAGGACTCTCAAGAGTCTTCTCCAGCACCACAGTTCAAAAGCATCAATTCTTCGGCGCTCAGTAGGTCTTGACAACTCATTGAATGTGAATATTGACTGCACTGTTCTTAGTCCTCTGTGATGCTTACAGGTGTTAATAGAAATTGTGATAGGTTTCTTTTAAACTCATTTAGGAATCTGGACAATGGGATAAAACAGTAGAGCTTTATGAACATTATCCTTAGGATATATGCCATGGACTGCTTTTTAGAGGAGGTGATGAAATTGGATATTTTGTTTTTTAAGTCATTGAACTACTTAATAGAGAATCCTGCAGTCTGCTTTATATTAAAATCACTTGTGGCAAGTCTACTATATTTGTAATCATTTTGCTTTTAACTTTAGTTTTGAACATGTGGCCTTTGATGCTGCAGGTCACTTGGAAAAGGACCATGGCCCCGTACTAAAACATATATGCTTAGGCTGCTTTGTCTGCAATACATTTGAATGCCAGTTGCCTTGGAACACTGTTGTCATAGAGATAGGTAATTACATTTTGAAAATCTCTTTCATTTTTTCATACTAATAAGTTGCTGTTGGATATATCCCATGATTCTGTTAATTACTTTGGTTAATGATACCTACAAAATAATTTTCACTTAGGTAATATAGAGAATGGATTCCCAGGTGGCTCAGTGGTAAAAATTCAGGATCCCTGGGTCAGGAAGATCCCCTGAAGAAGGAAATGGCAACCCACTCCAGTATTCTTGCCTGGAGAATCCCATGGACAGAGAAGCCTGGTGGGCTACAGTTCATGGGGTTGCAGAGTCAGACACAACTTCGTAACTGAACAACAACAGTCTAAATCATCAGGGCATTTAAGGGCTAATGAAAATGTAAGATCCCAGAGTAATCATCTCTACTCAGGATGACCACATATGAAACACCACACTGGAAATGTTTTACCTCTCTCCTCTAAAATAAAACTATTTTACAGTAGTAAATTATCAAAAGATTTTAAAGGTTGACCAGACACCCGAGTCCACGGATGACTACCTCAAAGCAGTCTTGAGCACTTAGGTTTACTCATTATAACAGCAACACACACAGGGCCTTGGCAGATGCTCCCGAAAAAAGAAAATGAATTAATGATAATGGGTAAACTTTAGAAAGGAAGAGGCTTCGTTTTAATCAGGAAGAGAGAAAGGAAGGTGACTGCGCTGCTCTGCGGTCTCCTTCTGGGCTGTGATTCTTCAGCCCAGATCCTAGTCCTGTCACCCTCTTTGTCCTGCAGTGCAGGAGACACGAGCTCAATCCCTGGGTCGGGAAGATCCCCTAGAGGAGGAAATGACAACCCACTCCAGTATTCTTGCTTGGGAAATCCAGTGCACAGAGGAGTCTGGCAGGCTACAGTCCATGGGGTCGCAAAGAGTTGGACTTGACTGAGGAACTGAGAACAAGCAGCTTCCTGATACTGCAGCTCCTCTGGCCTCAGGAGGGGAAGCAAGAAGACAGATTCATGACTCAGATTAAATTAGCCCAGGAGCCTGGCGGGATGCTGCTGCCCCTTCCCCGGCCTCCTTCCCTCTCATTCTTCCTTACCTGGTAGCCTAATGGCCCCAGAGGGGAATCCTGCAAACTCAGAGGCTGGCAGAGAAGCGGGAGTCATTGTCTCGGAACCAACCTTGGAAATCCCCCACCACAGAGGAAATTCTCTGCTCACCGTGCTGTTTGTGGAGCCATTGTCCAGGGCTTACCCGTGGTAACTTCTGTGTTGTGGGATGTAAAGTAGCTCCTCAACACGACTGCTTAGGGATCACATCAGCCCTGATGCCGCATCCTTGTCAGGGCCGCTGCCTTAAGGCCTGAGATGCACTGATGGTGACCTCATCATTCTGTTGCTCAGTTGAGTCTGATTCTTTGCCACCCCATGGACTATAGTCCACCTGGCTCCTCTGTCCATGGAGTTGTCCAGGCAAGAATACTGGAGCAGGTTGCCATTCTCTTTTCCAGGGGATCTTCCTGACCCAGGGATTGAACCCACATCTCCTGCTTTGGCAGGTGGATTTTTATCAATGAGCCACTTGGGAATCCTCGATCTTATCATGTTCTTAGTGAAATAATCCTTCAGTGTTACATGATCACATGCGAGGAAACAATAGGCTGGAGGATCTCTCTCTCTTTTTTTTTTGGAGGATATATCTCTTGTTATGACATTTTTGCATCTATGTAAAGGAGCTGAAATTAGGAACAAAGTCTCCTGAGTTCTGGTCCACACGTTGTTTTTTTTTTTAATTAAAAAAATCTGCACCCTAAAGCCCACTTGTTTTTGAGCTCCTAGGGTTAGTTTTGGCATCCAGGGGAAAAGAAACTGAGCTGGCCTAGAATGGAGATGGTTGGCATGGAGAGACAGACAGGAGCCTGTGATGGAGGGTCTTGTGATTGTCCAGCTTTGCAGCTCCGGTTTTCACTGTCGGTGGAGCCGAGCCGGGGGCCGGCAGCTCTCCCCGGCCTGGCCAGTGTCCCGTTTTTGAGGCCCCAGGGTTATTTTTAGCTTTGGGGCCTTAGAAGCAGGTGTGGTCCAGGCTTGAAGGCCGCGTCTGGAATCTGTTCAAGTCTTGTGCACGTCTGTTTTGGAACTGAGGACAGTGATGGGGCCGCTCAGAGACTTTGTTAGAAGAATTTGTGCTTTTCCACCGAGAGGAGTAAAAGTCACATTGGGTTTCATTTGTGATGCTTTAAGTAGATTTGTTTTGGAAACTTTATAAATTAAAATACAGGTTAAGAGTGTTAGGGAATATACTAATTTTAAAGAGAAAACTAGCTATGAATCCTTTGTATACAGAAAAAACCTTCTGTATTGAAAGAGTCACACCACAGCTGACTTTTTTTTTTTTTTAATATTGTTGGTCTTTTGAAAAACTCTTTGTATTGGAGTATAGCTGATTATACTCCAGTAATATTTATGCATTATGTTACAACAGTGTTGTGATGATTTTGGGTGGACCGCAAAGGGATTCAGCCATAGATAGGTTGCTTTTGTTCAGTTGTAAAGTCATGTTTGACTCTTTGTGACCCCATGGATTGCAGCATGGCAGCCTCCTCTGTCCTTCACTGTCTCTCAGGGTTTGCCCAAATTCATGTTCATTGAGTTGGTGATGCCATCCAACCGTCTCATCCTCTGCTGCCCTCTTCTCCTCTTGCCCTCAGTCTTTCCCAGCATCAGGGGCTTTTCCAGTGAGTCGGCTCTTTGCATCAGGTGGCCAAAGTATTGGCGCTTTAGCATCAGTCCTTCTACTTGAATATGCCGGGTTGATTTCCTTTAGGTTTGACTGGTTTGATTTCTTTGCTGTCCAGGGGACTCTCAAGAGTCTTCTCCATCACCACAGTTCAAAAGCACAGCCATACGTATTTGTGTATCCATTCTCCCTGAGACTTCCCTCCCATCCAGGCTGCTGCATAACATTGAGCAGAGTTCTGTCCTCTACAGTAGGACCTTGTTGGTTATCCATTTTAAATATATCAGCTGACCTCTTTTAAAAGTCCAGTTTTATAGTCACAAGTGTGTGATTTAAAATTTAATTTTATTCATCCCCCAGCATTATTATTATTAAATAATCCTTTGTAAGTCCTTTTGTGAAGTAGAGATGCAGCTTTTTACCTTGAGGGTAAACCCCAGTTTTCCTGTATCGTTTATTCATCTTCTGTTTCTCCCAGACCTCCAGTTTTCTTGACAGCGCTGTTAAGGAGGACTAGATCCACTGAGGACCAAGGTCTGCATGGATGTCATGCCTTTTTTCTAATTTTTTCATGCATTTTCCAGAAAGAAAAAATGGGAAAGAAAAGAATGTAATACATATTACATTTACTTCACCCAAGCAAAACTATTATGACTTTTTTAATATATATGTTTGCATGTTTGTATATATATGGGTGTTTGAGGTTCTGCTTTATCTACTGTTCTCTACTTTGATTCTACTCTCTTTACGTATCATGATCTTCTCTCATTGTTGGTTGTTTACTTTGATCATAATGGTGGTAGTTTAGTCACTAAGCCATGCCCGACTCTTGTGACGCTATGGACTATAGCCCATTAGGCCCCTCTGTCCATGAGATTTCCCAGGCAAGAATATTGCAGTGGGTTGCCATTTCCTTTTCCAGGCATCATCCCAATCCAGGAATTGAACATGGGTCTCCTGCATCACAGATAGATTCGTTACCGACTGAGTGACGAGGGCTCTTTGTCAGGAAAGCACACCTTTTATGTAGTGGAATTTCGTTGTTGAGGGGAGGGTGAGCTAACTGGTGCATGAATAAAGATGATAAGTTTGTATTAGTATCACCAACCCCCTGCCTACAGAAGTCTGGCTTACAAAGGCCTTGTGTGCATATTTGATACACCTCTGACAAGGAGAGCTCCTTGAAAACATTTTTCTTTATTTTAATGTGAAGCTCCTTTAAATGATTTCCTTGTTGTATGTGAAGTTGTTCAGTCATGTCTGACTCTTTGCGACCCCATGGACTGTAGCTGACCACACTCCTCCATCCATGGGATTTTCCAGGCTAGAGTGCTGGAGTGGGTTGCCATTTCCTTCTCCAGAGGATCTTCCTGACCCAGGGATTGAACCTGGGTCTCCCTGCATTGTAGGCAGACGCTTTACCGTCTGAGCCACCAGGGAAGTCCTTGTTGTGTAGCTGTATTCAAACACGCATCTTGTTTAACGTGTCTTTGATGTTTTTACTACATTCTGTGCTATAAAGCCAAGATTCTTACTAGATACTACATATCTGTGGAGCTGGAGAATTGTATTAAATTAGCATTAAGAGTCAGAGAAGGCAATGGGGTGGCACAGAGTCGGACACGACTGAAGCGACTTAGCAGCAGCAGCATTAAGAGTAATCTTTCTTGTTTAGTTTAGTCCCTCAGTTGTGTCCGACTCTTTGTGACCCCATAGACTGCAGTATGCCAGGCTTCCCTGTCCATCACCAACTCCCAGAGCTTGCTCAAACTCATGTTCATAGAGTCGGTGTTGCCAGCCAACCATCTCATCCTCTGTCCTCCCCTTCTCCTCCCGCCTTCCATCTTTCCCAGCATCAGACTCTTTTCCAATGAGTCAGTTCTTCACATTGCATGGCCAAAGTATTGGAGTTTCAGATTCAGCATCAGTCCTTCCAATGAACACCCAGGACTGACCTCTTCTAGGATGGATCTCCTTGCAGTCCAAGGGACTCTCAGGAGTCTTCTCCAACACCATAGTTCAAAAGCATGAATTCTTCAGCACTCAGCTTTCTTTATAGTCCAACTCTCACATCCATACATGACTACTAGAAAAACCACAGCTTTGGCTAGATGGACCTATGGCAAAGTAATGTCTCTGCTTTTTAATATGCTGTCTAAGTTGGTCATAACTTTTCTTCCAAGGAGCAAGCATCTTTTAATTTCATGGCTGCAGTCACCATCTGCAGTGATTTTGGAGCCCAAGAAAATAAAGTCTGTCACTGTTTCCATTGTTTCCCCATCTGTTTGCCATGAAGTGATGGGACTGGATGCCATGATCTTTCTTATTACAGTGTTTCTTTTCATTTCTTTGCCAGATAATGCACTAATATAGGAACCACAGCTTCTTCCTTTGTAGTTTTAAAGAAGGAACTATACTAAACTTTTTGTATATAAACTTTATATATCTATCTTATATACATGTATCTTTTATATATATATGTGTCTTATATATCCATATGTATATATATCTTCTTGTGTATATATATATCTTTTTTTAATGCTTAAGTTAGAAGTTCAAGTGGCTAAAAATGCTTCATTTCTAAAAGATATAACAGTTCTGAAGAAAGACTGAACACCTGCCACATCTTTTCCTGGCGTTTACCCCATTCAGCATTACTCTGGTCAACATATATGCATTGGCCTCAAGCCCTGACATAGAGAGCTAGTCTCCCAGGCATCCATGTAGCCGTCACTCACTCCCTCATGGTCAGAGGGAGCAAGGCCTTCTCTGACTACTCTGTTTAAACTTTAACTGCACCCGCTTCCTTCCCTACTTAATTTTTTCTCCATAGCATTGATCACTATCTTTCATATGATGTTTTGTTGTTGTTGTTTATTATGCATTTCTCATAATTAAATTAGAAGGTCCAGGAGGATAAGAGTTTTTGCCTCATTCATTTTTGCTGCATTTCCACACCAGTGCCTGGCACCTATTAGGTACCCAGTAACCATTTGTGAATTGACTGAATGAATTGCAGTGGGCTGGACAGATGATCAGGAAAATCGGGATGTACTAATTACTCCCCATCTTATGTTCTGAGTCTCCTTTCCTGGCTGCAGCCCACCTTTATTGCAAATATCCTTCCAAAACGAGTTCTCCTTAGCTCTCAGATTAAATCAACCTCTGGGGGCTTCCCTGGTGGCTCAGTGGTAAAGAATCTGCCTGCTAATGCAAGGGACATGGGTTCTATTCCTGGTCCAGGAGGATCCCATACGCCTCAGGGCAGCTAAGCCCATGTGCCACAACTATTGAGGCTGTGCTCTAGAGCCCAGGAGCTACAACTGCTGAGTCCTGAAACTCTAGAGCTTGTGCTCTGCAAAAACAGAAGCTGCCAGAATGAGAGGCCAGCACACCGCAACTAGAGAGAAGCCCCCACTCACCGCAACTAGAGAGAAGCCCCCACTCTCTGCAACTAGAGAGAAGCCCAAGAGCAGCAATGAAGACCCAGCACAGCCAAAAATAAATAATAAAGCAGCCTCAGGCCACATTTCTCTTCTTCAGCCAGTCCATCCAGGCATCCTTCATTCTCACTCCCTCAGGACCATAACTTCCAGTGGGGGACAGTCCTCGTTTTTAGGCAGGGCCCAGGGAGGAAGCATTAAATGCAGAGGGTGAATGCGGGAGCCCTGTGGCAGGAGTGTGTCTGGGATGGATACGTGGTGTGGCCGCAGGAGAGAGGAGGGGAGGTCAGGTGGTCAGGCAGTGGGGAAGCCAGTGGAACAGGCGACAGTGAACAGGAGGCCTCCATTGAGCCGGCGCCAGGAGTACAGTGGGCTTCATCAGTAGCACCTAGGTGAAGGCTCGCCACAGATCTGGACTCTGCCTGGGGGGCCCGCATCTGAAGCAGAGGCCTTGAGTTTAGTCTTGGCAGGATGGCTACTCTTTCAGCCTTTATCTGTGGATCCTTGTTGTTCAGTCACTCAGTCATGTCCAACTTTCTGCAACCTCATGGACTGCAGCCCACCAGGCCTCTCTGTCCTCCCCGTCTCCCGAGGTTTGCTCAAACTCATGTCCATTGAGTCTGTGATGCCTGTAAACATCCTTGAGATGCGTATAAACAGCTTGAGCCTCTCCAAGCATGGGTTCTTCCTTCTGCGCCGGGAGTTGTTGCAAGGTGGTTGGATTTTACAGTGCTGACAAGTGTGGTCTCCATGCCTAGTTCTGTCTAGACAGTGATTCAGGCGACCTTTAACCCGTTACAGCCACCGCTAGTCAGGTTGCGACCTCTGCTTTGGGGTAAGAAAATACAGTCAAGGCAGGAATAGGTGACTGAAAGACACGTTAACCTTCTTGGTTTTGCTGAGCACGGTTTTTTGGTTTATTTTTGTTTCTCTGTTGAATATATTTTACTAAATACTAGACCTCAGAATTTCTATCAGGGTTAACCCACAGCACATGAGGCAGAGTAGCTTTAACCAATGTAGAACTAAGATGGCTGGAGTCTGGACGGTCTTGCTTGCAGACATCCTGGGCTGCTTTTTCCCCTTTTGAGTTTTTTCACTTTTTTTTTTTTTTTTTAAATGAGGGGTGGGATGGCATGGGAGGTGGGAAGGAGGCTTAGAGGGCTAGGACATATATATACCTATGGCTAATTCATGTTGTTGTATGGCAGAAAGCAACAATATTGTAAAGCAATTATCCTCCAATTAAAAATAAATAAATTTAAAAGAAAGGTCTATGTGAGGACTTTCCTGGCGGTTTGTTGGCTAAGATTCCTAGCTTCCAATACAGGGGGCCCGAGTTCGATCCCTGCTTAGGGAACTAGATCCCACATGCTGCAAGAACCCATATGCCACAATGAAGACCCAGTGCAGCCAAATAAATAAATAAAAATAAATTTTTTTTTTTAAGAAAAGAGGAAGGTGAAATTCTTTAAAAATTCTATTTGTAAATCGCTGCTGAAAGCCTATTTGGTGTATCTTGTTGCCTATTTCTTCAGTTTTGTTGGAGGAAAAAAAATTAAGACCAGTTTGTAGTTTAATAACAGTAAACTTCTCACCTGATTTTATTTTTTCCATAATTTCCCTGAGAATCTGAACTTGAGCACAAGTCCACCGAGCAAGACTCAGTCTGGGGTTTGCTAAACACATTTGGGCTGCTGTGTTCCGTCTGAAAATTTTTATTCCTCAACGTCTTGAAGAGATTTAGGATAAGATGAGCTTTTTGGTGTTGCAACAATCAAATACTGTGTTATCTACTTTTATTTTATTCGTTTTTTAAAGAGGTTTTCCTTCTTAATGATGTATTTTTCTTTTATCATTTGGCTGCATCCCCTCTTAGTTGGGCACGTCGGATCTTTGACCTTCGTGTGGGATCTTTTAGCTGTGGTATGTGGGATGCAGTTCCCTGACCAGGGATGAAACGAGCCCCCTGCATTGGGAGCACAGAGTCTTAGCCACCAGACCACCAGGGAAGTCCCGTGTGTATCCTTTAAATCCTTAGTTGCTTAGTGCTCAATTGCTCAGTTGTGGCCAACTCTTTGTGACCCTTTGGACTGTATGTAGCCTGCCAGGCTCCTCTGTCCATGCAGTTTCCCAGGCAAGAATACTGGAGTGAGTTGCCATTTCCTTCTTCAGGGGATCTTCCCAACCCAGGGATCGAACTAGTGTCTCCAGTGTCTCCGTTATTGCAGGCGGATTCTTTACCTGCTACGCCATCAGGGAAGCCCTTTTAAATCCTAACTGATGCCAAAGATTTTGAGAGCAAACCAGTTACAAATGTGTTCCTGATCTCAAAGAGTGTTGACATTCTTCAGAAAGAGCAGCAAACGCAATATTGTTGGTTTCTGCCATACATCAACATGAATTAGCCCGAGGTATACATATGTCCCCTCCCTCCTGAACGTCCCTCCCATCTCCCACCCCATCCCACCCCTCATGAACATTTTGAACTTAGAGTTGTAGCACAGCGTAAAGACTTCCCCAGAATTCTGTAGCTGCAAGTAAACGAGGTTGAAGGCTATTGTTACCCCTCCCTCTACACCCCCTTAGCAGCCTTGGCCTCTTCTTAGTCACCTGGGATCACAGAAAATCAGATGTGCCCGTAAAGGTGCCATCAGAGAGCTCCAATTGGCTGTGGTACAACGTGAAAGGTATAACTTATCCTCAGTTCACCTTCACTCTTTGTTTCCGTTACATCCTCATGTCAGGGCTACTTTGACCAGACCTCTTCCTGGTAAGGAAAAGGGTCTTTTTCTGTCTGGGACTGCAGACTGTGGTCATTGTGTCTGGAGTGACTGTTTTCTTCCTGGTGGACCAGTTGGACCTGCCTTCAGCTTCAGTGATTTGGCTGAAGGGAAACAAACACAAGAGCTTTCTAACTCCGTTTTCACATTTTTGCCATCTTCTTTCTCCTTCGTGCCTGGATCTGCTAACCCAGATACTGCTTTGTCCCGAGTGACTTGCACCATTGAGAGGAGCCAGTCCGGCTCCGAGGCTCGGACCATTGTCAGCGTTCATCTGCTCCCTTTCTCGGGTTTCCACCTCCTGTGCTGCCTGGGCTCCCGCGTGGTCCAGACGCGTCACTCCGTCTCAGTGCAGCTTCATTGCGGGAATGGATTCTTAGGAAAATGGGGTAACCGGGAGTAGGAGCTCTGGGTGGGGTGGGAGTCAGGCCGACTGAGCAGAGGTCCTGCCACGGCTGTGAACTGTGTCCCCGGCCAGGCAGGATGCAATTCAGAAACTCCCTGGGTAGGTGCTTTGCAAATAGACGTTGGTTGGTCAATGAGGACGAATGCTCTGCTCTGATTTCTTCACTTGTAGTAGAGATGACTTTTGTGCTTGACTGCCATTTAGGCTGTACTGAAAGCAACGCATTCCTGTAATGAAGATGAGAAACGGAGAACCCGTGTATCACACGGAGCTGACTTGTAAGATGTAAGGGTGGACGAGGTGGTTCCTCAGGTGCCTTCTGACTCCATGTGTGTCTGGCTCTTGTAAGAAGGGGCACGGCCTGGCTGAAGCTGGACGAGAGGAGCATGGAGTTTCTCTGTCTTTATTTGCTGAGGGGTGTCTTTCAGATTCCAGCTGCAAGGCACCTGTGTTCACCATTGGCATCTTTGCAGTATTTTCCTTCCTTCCTCTGTGATGATGGGTTGCTCTCTGACTTAATCACTTGAGATTACTGAGATAATTTCATCCTCAAAACAAACTCTGTGGGGTGACAGAGCCAGTGTTATCTGTCTACATTTTATATATGAGGAGAATGTGGTTGAGAGGTTAATATGATTTGTCTGAAGTTAAGGGCAAGACCTCTCCTCTCTCCATCCTACCTCTTCCTGCTTCTCCAGGCTTCAGTTCCTATTGGGTTGGCTAAAAAGTTTGTCGATCTTTTTCAGATCTTACGGAAAAACCCGAACGATCCTCTGGCCAGCCCAATAATTTGTAAGTCTGAGACTGGGAAACAGGACTCAGTGATGATTGAGAGGTTCTCAGCGCTCTCAGGACCCTTTATCATGTCCTACTCTCTGCACCCACATGGACTGTAGCCTGCCAGGCTCCTTGTCCATGGGATTCTGCAGGCAAGAACATTGGGGTGGGGTACCATTTCCTCTTCCAGGGGATCTTCGCAACCCAGGGATTGAACCCATGTCTGTTAAGTCTCCGGCATGGGCAGGTGGATTCTTTACCAAAAGCCCCACCTGGAAAGCCCTGAGGGTTTCTACTATCAGTTAATCAAATATGAATTATTCAGTATCTTAAGTCATTTTTGGAACAGAATTTTACTTACTTTTAACAGTGTTAATTGAATATCTTATGTGCACAGCACTGTGGAGGTGAGAAATAGAATACAAACACCTGCTGTCAGATAGTTTATCCTCTAGAAGTTGAGTGCGAACAGTGGATGTCTCGTTTAAGGCAGCAGAGCATTTCCTGTAAGCAGAGATGGACTGGGGAGATAAGAACATGAGGATAGTGAAGGTCAGGGTGAGGTCTAAGCGATGGGCACAAAACTCCAATTAGTGTTAAGGAAAAGGTCTGTCTTAGGAATTTAGGAAGAGTAGGGAGGCAGTCAGGAGAAGGCAGTGGCACCCCACTCCAGTATTCTTGCCTGGCGAATCCCATGGATGGAGGAGCCTGGTGGGCTGCAGTCCATGGGGTCGCTAGGAGTCGGACACGACTGAGCGACTTCACTTTCACTTTTTGCTTTCATGCATTGGAGAAGGAAATGGCAACCCACTCCAGTGTTCTTGCCTGGAGACTCCCGGGGACGGGGAGGCTTGTTGGGCTGCCGTCTTTGGGGTCACACAGAGTCGGACACGACTGAAGTGATTTAGCAGCAGCAGCAGAGACGGTCAAAGACAGGGAAGCCTGGCGTGCTGCAGTCCACGGGTTCACAAAGAGTTGGACACGACTGAGTGACTGAACGACAAAAGGATAGGAAGTGTCAGGGCCACTGTTTAGAACTCTGTCTGCCTGGGTTGTTAGGTTTAGAGTCCACAGTGAAGCTGTGAGGTTTCCTGAGGCTGGGAGTCCATGAGATTCGTAAAAACAAGGTACAAGAAAAGGAGAACTGCGAGGTGCTGGGAGGGCACCAGGCCAGGGTCTTAGCTGTGGGTCTGCCCAGAGAGAAGCGAGAACATCACAGACCCCGGCAACAAGTTCAGCGCTTGGTGTGACAAGCATATCGGTCATTCTGTCCCCCGTCTGCCTTAATAGGTGGCCAAAATTTACAGAACCTCCCGGGTTACTGCCTCTTCTCCCAGAGGGCAGTTTAAAGGAATCTTCACAGCACACACACACCCACTATCAGAAAAGCTTTTTTGTCCTGATAACACGGGATTGCTAACCTGATCCCTGGCTGCTCTTCTTTGTGCTCTTTTCAAGAAATAAGCAAATAAAATGAAGGAAACCCATCTGGAATAAAGATACCCGAAGTGGCTTTTTATAGCTCTTTTTAATTTCGTACCATAAGTCCATCAGTTCTGGGCCCCCAGGTGGTTACAATTCACGACTGTGTCTTCTTTTGTCATCTCTGAGTTTTACATTTTGAGGTGGAAGTGAATTATCGCGAGTATGTTTTCTGAAGCCATACCTACTTGTCCTTTGTTTGTTTGTTCACAGGAAGCAGTGCATCAAGTATGGAAGTAGATTAATGGAGTAAATATTATGAATCATACAGTCCCTCTAATCCGCTGCTCTTTCTCTCTCTGACCCCCGTGTTTTGTTTTCCGTCTGGCATTCTCTCTCGGTGTAGGCTTTTCAGCCCCGTGGCGAGCTGTTGGAGCAAGGGAACAGAGGTAAAGAATGATGTAATGCACTGGCCGCCCCAAAGCATCTTTTGTTGGAATGGTTATTCCAGTCATCTCTTTATGAATCAAATGTGAGGGGCTGCTTTGTGGACGGAGGCCTTTGCGAGAACACATCAACGGGAAAGAGAAAGAGACATTCACTTGGAGGGCTCTCGCCGAAAATGGGTTTAACTCTGCTCTATCCAGTCACCACCAGCCTGACCTCACACACTTCAGTACAATGGAGTGGCTGAGCCTTTGAGCACACCACCATTACATCATCGTGGCAAATTAAAGGAAGAGGTGGGAAAAGAGGACTTATTGTTGTCATGGCCCATGAGATGATTGGAACTCAAATTGTTACTGAGAGGCTGGTGGCTCTGCTGGAAAGTGGAACGGAAAAAGTGCTGCTAATTGATAGCCGGCCATTCGTGGAATACAATACGTCCCACATTTTGGAGGCCATTAATATCAACTGCTCCAAGCTTATGAAGCGAAGGTTGCAACAGGACAAAGTGTTAATTACGGAGCTCATCCAGCACTCGGCCAAACATAAGGTACATGCTTGCTTTTTTTCTTTTCCTTTTGAAAATAAATGAACATAGTGAATGGCGATCTATTTTAAATGAAGCCCCCTTTTTAAGGGGAGAACGTAATTTGGGGAAGTTTTGGTTGCTTTTTTTTAAACTTTGCTACCTTATGATATCTCGAAATAATTCACTAATTCTAAATAGTGTCCCTGCTCAGAATTTTCCTGAATTGTACAGAAAGGTGTAACCTGTTTTAATTTGATCACGTGCTGTGTTTTCCTATTAATGCTAAAACAATTGTCTTATTAATTCAGTCACAAATAAGTTATGTTTAATACAATATTTTGTTAATACTTAATTAGTAATTATGTATAAATATATTACATATGTGTTATTAATAATTAATACCTGAGCAATTGAGCATGCACAGCACATTGTTTTTTGTTGTTTACAAACATAATGAAAGGGAGTCATTGTTTTCAAGTGCCCTGGGAAAAGAAGTAGAAACTAATTATTTTAGAAGTACTTTTCATTTGTGGGAAGGTAATGATCAGAAGTTAAGGATCTTCAAGGCAAGTTTTTCTTAGGATACCAGAATTTCATGTTGTGATAGGTAAGGCGATTTCTTTTGTTCAGGAATAAAAATGAGTTCATGCTTTAGTTTTACTAAACAGCTGGTATGTTACTGTGTAGAAAGCACTTTGAAGTGTTTCTTCAGCTCAAGAACATTATGTTTATGTTGCATACTGTTGTGTTGTACATGCTTTTCATACCCTTTTTATAGTGTTATGGATTTAAAACTAAGGAGTTGTGAGCACAGTTACACAGAGACAGCATCAAGTTTGCCTTATAAAAGTTGATTTTCACAAGCATTTAAACTATTTGTATGCCTGGTTTATCCAGTACATTGACCAGGTCTCATTTTTATTCAAATATTTTTTAATATATTTAAAAAACGTTTTTAAATTGGAGGATAATTGCCTTACAATGTGCTGTTTCTGCTGTACAGCAACATGAATCAGCTATTAGTACACCTATATCCCCTCCCTCTGATATTCAGGTTATGAATGAAAACAGGAAGCAGTTCACTTGCCCCAGTGGCAGCGGTTTGGAGACTGTTCCTCACCCTCCTTCCTCACAGCCTCACGTTTACATTGTAGGTCGACCTTGACTGCAGTCAGAAGGTTGTTGTGTACGATCAGAGCTCCCAGGATGTGGCCTCTCTGGCTTCAGACTGTTTTCTCACTGTCCTCCTGGGTAAACTGGAGAAGAGCTTCAGCTCTGTGCACCTGCTCGCAGGTAAGGCTTGGGGCAGGAGTGAGAGGACTCAGGATCTCACGAATCCTGCAAATGGGCAGCATTCCACAGCGAGCTCAAAGCACTGATGGTTGAAGCTTTGAGGTCATCATATTAATTGATTTTTTTGTAGCTTTTGACTGATGAGACTGTTCTACCTAACTTGAATATGGTTGTTCTTCCCCATTGGCCAGTGTATTTTTGATTTCGCTCAAATGCCTTTTCATTTGCTATTTATTAGCCAGAAAGCCACGTAGATCTGTGTGCCCATACAGATGGCTCAAAGCCAGCTGCTTCTATCTGGGACTTTTCCTTTCACCTGCAATCTGTGAACACAGCGTAATCTGCATCTCAGCTCCTACCCCAAGGCAAGAACCCGACCAGTGCTCAATGTGAACCTTGGTTAAACTGGACTCTTGGTGATAAGATCGCCTGTCCTGGACATGTTGTACAACAAGATAGGAAGAGAATGTGCGTAGAATATTTCTTAGGGGGAATATTTTCAAACTAATTTACGTATTTTTGTGTGGTTTGTTTTCACAACTAAGTCTCAACTTGCAAATGCTAAGCAACCAGATGACTTTATAAAGTACATGGTAAAGGCTGTTTTATATCTGCCCTCAAGTAGGGTGGTGTGGGAGTTCTGTCTCACTGAATTCCAAAGCCGACTGTTCATCCTTGGCTTCCCCTGTTTGGCAGATGGTCCTAAAGCCCTTCCACTCACATGGTCTCCCAGAGCGGGGAGTACAGTTTGACAGTGTGTGGTAATCTCTGCCACAAAGCTGCTCTGTGTACATTGGGTTCTCCCACAGTGATCGGCAAGCATACCTTCAAAAATCTGACCCAAGGAAAACAAAATATTGACAGAAACGATCACTTTCACACCTTTTGTCTTTTGTTGCAAGGAGGTTCCGTTGACCTTGATGATGTTGGCAATTATGTGTTAGACGTACAGGTATTTCAGTTGTCAGAGGAATCATCAGTTACTGGTGTGTTACCACTTTTAAACTCTCTGAAGTCTTAAATAAGATTTCCGTGTCTCCAGTTCTCTCTCACCAGCTTTTGCTGCTGTTCTTAAGAACAAGCGTAGTTTACCTGTCACTTTCAGGTCATCGGTTGCCACGTGTTTCCTCTATGCTGTGATTCTTTCCTTAAGTGAAGCCAGCGTGTCTCAGAATGTAGCTCTCAGAACTCTGTAATGGAGAATTCACAGCACTATGAATGGTAGGCGTACTCTTTTACTGGGAGTGTAATTGTGTTAAATCTGACAATTGTTGTTCTAAGTTGTTACTAAGTCTTGTCTGACTCTGCAACCCCCATGAACCGCAGCACACCAGGCTTCTGGGTCCTTCACTATCTCCCACAGTTTGCACAAACTCATGTCCATTGAGTCAGTGATGCCATCCAACCATCTCATCCTCTGTTGTCCCCTTCTCCTCCTGCCTTCAGTCTTTCCCAGCATCCGGGTTTTTTTCCAGTGAGTTGGCTCTTTACATCAAGTGGCCAGATTATTGGAGCTTCAGCTTAAGCATCAGTCCTTCCAATGACTGTTCAGGGTTGATTTCCTTTAGGATTGACTGGTTTGATCTCCTTGCTGTCCAAGGGACTCTCAAGAGTCTTCTCTAGCACCACAGTTGGAAAGCATCAGTTCTTCAGCACTCAGCCTTCTTACTGTTACTAGAGTTCCACTGACCTCAGTTACTGAGTTTAGGACTGCAATTCATGCTTCCTGGGGCCACTATGTGGGACTTTACCTTGGAATCATATCATCAGTACCAAGGTTTTTCTTAAACAGGGCACACCTGGAAAGTGATTATCCCACCTGGCTCGTCTTTCAGATGTTTTTCCCTGCGGGCCTCTGACCTGATAACTTGGCTGGGCAGATGCTCCCGGAGGAATGAGCTCATGTCGACTTTTAGTTACTCAAGTAACTTCCTCCCCTTTCTCCAGGAATATGCCCTTGTTACCTGGAAGATTCTTATGAGCCACGTTCTTACCAGCTTTGGGAGGGGCATTCGTTGGAAAGCAAGGAAATAAAAGGACTCATTCTGATCATCTAGATCAGCCCTAGGGACCCGTGGGCCAGTCCTGGGTCAGAACCCTCAGCACCTCCCCTTTGCACAGGAGATGTGTCCTAGGCCTAAACGGAGGCTCACTGAGGCAGCTCCAGGAACCATGCGTGTGTATCTCCGTGTCACCATCCACACCCCAGAATCCGGTATTTCTCTTAGCTTCAAAGGTGGCTTCAAGGACTGAATGGTCTTAACTGGGAGTTTCTGAGCATCCAGATTTCTTAGGACACCTCAGAGAGGGTTCTGGATGATTACAGGCCTCCCCAGCCGTCCAAAAGCCTCTGGCCAGCTGGACATTCTCTTGGTTAGTGCATCTGTTCCTCAGTAGACAGAAGAATGTAGTTAGTGGAAGACTGGTGGGGAAGGCAGGGCTGTCAGTTCTTGGCTCATTTTTTTTTTTTTTTGTCAAGGTCCAGATGGTCAGAGGACATCCCAGGGATATGGGGTAGAAGGACACATCGACACGTGTTTCTTCAATAATTTTGTTTGGAAGGGAAATAACTGACAAGCACACTAGCGCCCCACAGGTGCTGCGGGAAATGACAGGGTCACTGGAGACAGTTTTCACTACAAACTGCCCCTTGAAGCTTTCAGCAGTTAGGTATGCTTGTTGGCTCCATGGGGATTTGATAATGGAAAGACAAAGTGGCTTCTTGCAGTAATCTCTCCATCACGTTAGAGCTTTTAGCTATTCTGAGATTGCTCAGAAAGAAAGTATCAGACACGTGAGATGGCTTTTTATAGTCATTATATATGAGGAGAGGAATTGTGGCCATTCACAATTGCTCCATTCTCCTTTTTGGGGCCACCTTACCCAGAGAGTCATGACTCTGGAGAAAGGGAACAAGAGGACCTCCCCAAGGAGCTGGTAAAAGAAGTATCTTAACAAGCTCTTTCCCTCAAGCAAGAGGAGGCCCAGACTTACCTATGGGACCTAGTTACATGGACATTAACAGTGAGGGCTTCCTGTCAGTGGAAGCTGTACTGGAGCTCTGGGCTTAATTTTTCCGTATGGAACAGCAGGTCTGGCCCTGGTATGGGCTAGCTTGGTAAACTTTAGCTTCTCTGCCAGGGAAAGGGGTTCTGTTAAGCCACTTTGACAGCTGATTATCAGTAAGACTTTCCAGTCTTGAAACTTTGACCTGATTCTGCAGTGAACTCAGCCTGTATTGACTACGTCTGTGGGCCTGCTTGGCCAGGGACCTTGACCCTGGCCTGATCAACTTCCCCTCTTTTTAAGCCCAGCCAGTACTCTAAACCAAGTGATTAATATTTGATAGACATCCGCCACATGCACATCTTTGATTATTTTCTTAAAATCTCATTTAAACCTGTGTTGTCATGTATCTTTTTCATTTGTTAGCCTAACTCCTCTACCGGATTCTCTTTTTCCTAACTCCCCTACCGGATTCTCTTTTGCAAGCTAAGGACGTTGTCCTTGTTCATCTTGTGTTCCCCACAAGGCCAAGCACTTTTTCAGTTTTCAATAAATATCTGATATATAAATTAGCTCACAGCTCACAGGTAGGTTTAGACTGTTTGTATTTCATACGACTTATTTTTTTAGTTTAGAATAAGTGATTACGTTAAACAATGATGAAACTAATCAGAAAGTGTAGCAAGAACTTGAAGTATTTTACAATAAATGATAGGCAAGTTGTCTTCATTCAGGTAAAGCAAAAATATAGTTTCTCTGGTGGTCCAGTAGTTAAGAATCCTCCTGCCAACACAGGGGACACAGGTTTGATCCCTTACCCGGGAAGATCCCGTTTGCCACAGAGCAGCTAAACCCACACGCCACAACTACTGAGTCTGTGCTCTAGAGCCCATGTGCATCAGCTACCGAAGTCTGTGCACCCCGGAGCCAGTGCTCCACAACAAAAGAAGCCACAGCAATGAGAAGCCCGCACACCACAACTGTCTGCAATTAGAGAAAGCCCTCATGCAGCAACAGAGACTCAGTGCAGCCAAATAATAATTAATAAATAAGTCTTTTAAGAAATACACAGCTGTTAGGGGAAAGGTATCTAATACAAAAATGTTTCCATCGTTTAAGTAGATTTCAGCATGGCTTTAAGATCTAATGAAAACCCTGGTACAATTGAGCAGTACTTAAATACTGAACTGTGGCAAGGAACTGACAGCTCTAGAAAACCTAACGCCACTCACAGGAGGAGGCACGGCCTTGAATCCATATGAATTGAGGCTGGTTGAAGCAAATGTTTATATGAAGTCAGTTCATTATTTAGCCACTAGTAAGTTCATAGCTCAGTTGGTAAAGAATCTGCCTGCAGTGCAGGAGACCTGGGTTCGATCCCTGGGTCGGGAAGATCCTCTGGAGAAGGAAATGGCAATCTACTCCAGTATTCTTGCCTGGAAAATCCTATGGACAGAGGAGCCTGGTGGGCTACAGTCCATGGGGCCGCAAGAGTCGGAGACGACTTAGTGACTGAACCAAACCACAAGTTTCCCAATGGGCTTCCCTGGTGGCTCGGTGGTAAAGAATCCACCTGCCAATGCAGGAAACATGGGTTCAATCCCTGGGTTGGGAAGATCCCTTGGAGAAGGAATAGCAACCCACTCCAGTACTCTTGCCTGGGAAATCCATGGACAGAGGAGCCTGGCTGGCTACAGCCTGTGAGGTTGCAGAAGAGTCAGACAAAACTTAGTGACTAAACAACAAAGTCTTCCAGTAACCAAGCCAGATTAAACCATAGCATTGTTTCACCCCTCGGAGGACTAAAGCATTTTACTGTGAGTTGTAGCCTCATCTTAGCCAAAAAGAATGAACTTGGATCCCTTTGGAAAGTTCTCCCTCATCATTGATGGGTATAAACAGTTGCCAATATTGACTTATTGATCAACTTTTTTGGTCTTGTTAACTTCCAGGAAACTCTCTGAAAGCTAATCTTGTTTCTTGGCATTTAATTATTCATCGTATTACTTAATTCTGCTTGCCTTTGTCTATTATATTTCTAAGGGTGCCACATTGAAAATAAATATATTAGGGAAAAAAAAGAAAAGCCTCTGAATTTGGACATTTTTGTGTGTGCTAACATAATGGAGAATAAATGGGTTAATTTACTAGAAATAAAGATCAACCTACAGATAAAAATGCTCTTCTATTATTTCCTTCTCTTTCTTTGCTCTTGTAACTCTGGTTAAAAGCAAAAGGGACCCACAGCAGTTGGTTAGTTCTCCAGCACTCATTTCTTCCCCCCCTCCCCCCAAACTTTAAACTTTGAATTTTTGTATTAGGGTGTAACTGATTAACAATGTTGTGGTAGTTTCAGGTGAACAGTGAAGGGACTCAGCCATACATATACATGTATCCATTCTTCCCCAGTGGAGAAGGGAATGGCAACCCACTCCAGTACTCTTGCCTGGAGAATTCCATGGACAGAGGAGCGTGTACAGTCCATGGGGTGGCAAAGAGTCAGACACGACTGAGCGACACACACACACACCCACTCTCCCCTAAACCTCCTCCCATCTATGCTGCCTTATAACATTGAGCAGAGGTCCATGCAGCCCTCATTTCTGTCCTGTGATGAGACACAGCATAGTCTTGAAGCAAAAAAACCCTGGAGTTGAATAACAGATCTCAGCCCTTTCATTTATAAATGAGGAATGACTCTCCCTGGGCTTCTCAGGTGGTGCTAGAAGTAAAGAATCTGCCTGCCAGTGCAGGAGGTACGAGTTCGATCCCTAAGTCAGGAAGACCCCCTGGAGAAGGGAATGGCAGCCCACTCCAGTATTCTTGCCTGGAGACTCCCATGGACAGAGGAGCCTGGTGGGCTGCAGTCCATTGGTTTGCAAAAGAGTCAGACACAACTGAGCGACTAACGCTACTAATGACTCTCTCCAGCTCTCCCCAAGCTCTGGGCCAAGTCTTCTGGAATTCCTTGAGGAGGCTGGACTGAGAATCAGGGGCGCCCACTTCAGGTCAAGTCTGTGCTTTCTTTTCGTGGTAGCCCTCTCTCAGCTTCTTTGTGGACTTCAGAGTCAAAATACACTGTATATAACATTTTTAAGCATTAATCTTTTTCAGTCAGGGGCAGTCATCAAATAAAAGTCTGTTTGGTTCTGAGCTGAGTTACGACTCTGGGTAATGATAGAAGATACTCGTCGTGGGAATCAATGTCAGATGTGGTGCTAAGGGTTCTTAGAAGCATTTCGTCTCTGGACACAGCTAAGGTCTTCGATGAATGTCTGCTAAAGGCCAAGTGTGTATTTCTTCGTTCTGATTCAGAGTTGCTAGCGTGGTTAGAGCTGGGAGCGAATAAAAATGTGCTTGATTCTTCACTCACTTCCAGTTTAACGGGAATCTAGACTCAGTCAGCAGTTCTGGGTACAAAATGTGCAGCTTTCTACTACCATTCCACTCTGAACGTGCCCGATCTCATCTGATTTGGGAAGCTAAGCAGGGTTGGGCCTGGTTAGGACTTTGATGGGAGAGATGTGCCGCTTTGGTTCAGTGGCACTGGTTACCATCCTTCTGCGTGGAAGCAGGGCAGGAACTGACCCTCCCACTTACACCTTTGCTGGTGCGACCGTCTGTTGTCTTATCCCACGGGGCGTTTCTTCTGTCCCCGTGTCTAGGGAGGGGAAGTCTTCAATCGTTGCATTTTAGATCCTGCAGTAGCTGGTGAAACAAATTGATGTTAATGGGGTCTAGTCAAAGTACCGCAGTTAGTCAGGAATTGGCTCTAACCCTGTTTAAAAAGCTGCGGTGACCAAGAGCCACTGAAAACAGACTAAAACTCGGTTCCGTTTCGCCCTGCTTGTCGTCTGTTTGCTGGCTCCGTTTCTCAGTTTGCATGCGATTGTCCAGACTGGAGCCCCTTTTCTCCAGTTGCTACCTGCCGGTATGGTAACAAGACAGCTGTGTAGGGACCCAGACCTCAGACGTCATGCCCGGGGCTGCTCTTCAACAGCTGGACTGCAGACCATGCTAGAGATGGTTCTTCACCATGACACCTCGCACAAGCCACCCAGAGGCCCTGTGGGTGACAATGGTGACATCAGTCTTCCCCTGACCCGATCATGTCATTTGTGTCCTATCCATTCAGCCAGCCTCTCAGTGTCTGAGGGCTTCCTTGGGTGGGCCCTGGGCTGCGCCTCGGGGACGGGGTGCTGGGAAAACACGGCTCACCCCCGCACCTAAGAATGCAGAGTTAATTTGGAGTCCCACATTCAAAGTGGACGAAACAGAGGTGCGGTTGACAGTGTGCCAGCTGGTAAAGGGCGTGACTGGGTGTTGCCTGCCAGGCTTGGGGAAGAGTTGGTGACAGTGGTGGAATTTTGATCAGACCTTGAAAGATGAGTAAGATTTGAGGGCGGGGGGGAGGGTCCTCAGTGGACTAACTGAAAGGAAGGGAAACGTGATTACAGATGTTAAGAGTGAACATTGCTTTTAGGAGTAGTGAGGAGACAGAATAGACTTTTTGTGATGGGGAGGAAGGGGAATTGAGTGGAAATACAGTCAGGCTGGGGTGGCCCCGGGATGCTTTGGAGACTTGGTGACACCTGTTACCTCTCGGCCACCAGAGCTTTCTTCTGGCCTCTTTGCTCTGTACTTCTGCTACCAACTCCAGCCAACACTACCCCTCCACACCTGCCCAGGGGCCTCCTCACTGCTCACACACCCTGTCCACACTCTCCCCCCACCCCATTACTCACTCTCACCAGCGTTACGTCTCTGTTTTATATTTTTAATGTAACCCTGATTTTATCACCCCCTGGCTTAATACACACCAGCTCTTTGGGGGTAAATTCCATAATCTTTCCCTGACTCCGGGGCCCTGCAGTGGCAGCTTCTGCCCGCCTTCACACCTTCATCTCAGGCCCTTGTCCGTCCTCAGGTTGCTCTGTGTGTGTATTTTAGCTCTTTGGGTCTCGGGTGCCCTAGCCCTGCAGCCCTGAGGCGACCCCCTCTGCCCCGAGGTGACCCCCTCTCCCTCATATCTGGGTCAGTCTCCCACTTGACTCACGGCAGCCCTCCAATCTCCCCTGGTCCCCAGACAGAGGTGCGTGTCCTCTGTCACGCACACTCCTCTGGCCACGCACCGTAGTCAGCTAATTGCTCATCTGATTGATCGGCTGAAGTTTGTCCTGCTAAAGTGTCCATTCCAGAGACAGCCCCTGGCATGGTCACCAGGGTCCTGTCACCCAGCCCTGAGTCCAGCTCTCAACCAAGTGCAGATGCCAGTGGCCCCTGGTGTTGTCTGGCTGACAGTCCGGGGCCCCTTCCTTCCCCGATGCTCCACCACGTCCGTGGGGAGGCGGCGCACTTGGCCCCAGAGGAGGACGGCTGCTAGAGCGGACACAGCAAAGTGGGCGCACGGGAGGGCTGCTCAGGGTGGGTGGGGTTAGAAGCCTGAGCTTCACGGGGGAAGGCCATCTGGGCTCCGAGCAGCCCTTCTCTGGAGACCAGACTCCTGCTCCCTTTCCCTCTGACTCCGAGCATCGTCTCCTGCCTGCTGGTGGTGACCCTGGGCACGGACTGCGCCACTTTGTCCTCAGCCGGGGTCAGCCTGTCGTTGGTCCAGCTTGTCTCCTGAGGGCTGTTGCCCGTGGTTCCCTGAGCCCTGGAGGTCACGGGGTCTGAAGGCCTGAGCCTGTCTCTTGAGGGAAGTTCCCGAGACACGACAGAAGCACCTGAGGACTCACCAGGGATTCTGGATGATGCAGGCAGCATTTACCAGGTCTCCCTTCTTTTTTTTTTTTTTGACATCAGAGAAATGTTCTGCTTGCTCTCAGCTGCCTCACTCACCCTGAGGGTCCTCTGGGGCCTCAGAGGAGGAGTAGGAAGAGGCTCTGGCTCCCACCCAGGCCCACAGAGCTCTCGGCGCTGAGTGGAATCAGGAAATCCTTTTGAACACCGAGCATACACAAGATTTATGTCCATCAACAGCTCTTCGTTGTAACAAGAAAGGATTCAGTAAACATTTAGTTATATGCTAAGCACTGTGCTAAAATCCGGAGATGATTACAAACAAGTGTGAGACACAATTCTTACACACAGTTCACAGCGTGTTATAGCTGGAGAGATAGGAGGGCACCACAAACACGGAATGAGAATTCACAGTGACCGGGAAAATACTGCCATGTGATGGCTGTATATACATTCATATATATATGTATATATATGCTTCCCAGTGGTAAAAAATCTGCCTGCCAAGCAGAAGAGCGAGTTCAGTCCTTAGGTCAGGAATTCCCTGGAGGAGGGCATGGCAACCCACTCCAATATTTTTGCCTGGAGAATCCCATGGGATGGAGGAGCCTGGTGGGCTGCAGTCCATGGGGTCGTGAAGGAGTCGGATATGACTGAGCGACTAAACAACAACAACGTATATATGTATTTTTGGTCACACTGCACGGCTTGTGGGATCCTACATCCCGGATCAGGGATGGAACCCGTGCTCCCTGAGGTGGAGGTGTGGGGCTGTAACCACCAGCTTGTCAGGGCAGTACTGTGGCTGTGTATTTTGTAGAAGTTCTAAGTTGGCAAGACCATATTTAGATAGACTGATAAAGGAAGATAGTTGTTTTTTTTTTAATACAGCAAAATTTTAAGAATGCAACAGAGTGCTAGAATTGAAACTAGAGAGCAGCTCCATGGTAAGAGGATTGTACCATGAAGCTTGTTTTGGTGGTGAGTCAGTGTGGGTGATAAGAAGGTAAAATGTATATTCTCTTGGTCATGGTAAGAAAACCGTGGCATATGCAGCTGGAGAAGAGCTGTGATCCGTGCTTGCCTCTGGTTCATAAGGACTGAATGGCCAGAGGCTGGCAATGAGACCACACAGGCATCTTGGGAAACCAGGAGGAAGATGAGTGGACCTGTGATGTGGTGGGTGGAGCAGGGACAGTGAAGGTGGACAGTAGAGTGGGGTCAGATGATGAAGGAGCTTGAGTGGCTAACCCGGAATTTTGGGTTGCATTGTCTGGGCATTTGGGAGCACAGGTTACATCAAAACTATTTTAGGAGCTTAATCGGGCAACAGAGTGGAAGCCAGTTGGGGAAAGGACAGGTGGGTCAAAGAGAGCTGTTCCTGAATTTATCCAGTGATGCAGCTCAGAGCTCATGGGCAGGGGTGTGGTAGGGGAGATGGTGAGGCAGGGACGGACAGACAGACGTTGCAAAGGCCAGTTCGAGTGTTGCCATGCCAGGAGGAAGCTGCTAAGGCGACTGGGAGAACAGGGCCGACAGGTACAGGGACAGAGAGTAAGGGAGGACGAGATATTGGCTTGGAATTTATTTTTAAAACGTCAATAGGTCTTTCAAGTGCAAATGCCCAAAAGAGGGTTGAAAATGTTAGATTGGAATTTGGGACCTCAAGTTCCCGAATGGAACCTTGGAAGTCTTGACTACCAGGTGAACTAGAGTGTGGCCCATTTGGTAAGGAATCCGTCTGCAATGCAGGAGACCCAGATTCGATCCCTGGGTTGAGAAAACCCCCTGGAGAAGGAAATAGCAACCCACTCCAGTATTCTGGCCTGGTGAATCCCAGGGACAGGAGCCTGGCAGGCTACAGTCCATGGGTTCGCAAAGAGTCAGACACAACTGAGTAACTAAACCACCGCCTCCAGAGCAAAGGTGACCTCCTGAACCACCTCAGAGGCCTTCTACATCCTGCCTCCTCAGAAAGCCCCTGGCGGCTGTTCGCTGGGCTGTGTCTTCAAGTCACTGGAGGACCCAGCGGGTGGCCCCTTTAACCCTCTCTCCTGCTTACAGTGCTCACGGCTTTCACTCAGCCAAGGGTGGGTTCTGGCCATAATTCCTTTTGACTGGTTGTTCTGGCTGTACTCTTCAGAACAATCTTTGTGTGAAGGGATTTATTAAGAGTCCTGCCTAGCTCTGTGTGTGTGTGTTTTAAGAGAAAGAGTCTCTGGGCATTGTTACTATTACCAATTTGAAAGCCCAGGGACTTCCCTGGTGGTCCAGTGATTAAGACTCGGCACTTCTAATACAGAGGGTGCAGGTTCAAGCCCTGGTCTGGGGACTAAGATGCCACATGCTGCTCTGCATGGCCAAAAAATAAATAAATAATAACTTTAAAACGTCAGTAAAAGAGTTAAAAAAAATGTCAGTCAACATCTTCTGAGGACTCTTTTACTACCCAACACTTCAGATGTTGCCAGTTGAATCGATCTAGATAACACTATCTTAAGGAATGCAAATTTTAGAAATTATGAGTCATAAGAACTCTGATAAGTTACATTCTTTTAGTATTTAGTGATTTTTTTTTTTATGCTAGTGTTTTGCAAAATTTTAAGTCGTTTATTGTGTTGGGTAACAATGTTAATCCAAAACTTAGCTGGAATGTCCCATCCCCGCCATGCCGGGTGATTGGTGGCTTCATACAGAGGGAGCTTGGAAGTGTCATTTATGGGGCAGGTTTCATGAGATGGAGGCTTCTTCTCAGGCTTCCTGGAGGGAAGGTCTTCACAGAAATGCATGTCTGCCCCCTTCCTCTCGAGGGAGTGGAAGGGTGGAATAAGAGTTAAAATGAATGCTCCACGTCATTTGGGATTTTTTTTCTCTTCTGTGCTGCTCAGCAGACAGTTAACTAAGTAGGACATAGTTGCTGCTGATGCTGCTAAGAAAAGTGTGCCGGGCTCTCTGCCCTCCTGTGTGGCTGGGTTTCCCTACACCAACCTTTGTACACTAGAAAACACTGGAAAAGTACAGTTACTTTTTTTTTTTTTCGCCCACACAGCTTAGTTCCCTGACCAGGGATCAAACCCATGCCCCTTCCAATGGAAGCCCAGAGTCCTAACTACTGGACCACCAGGGTATTCCCACAGTTACATATTTTTGCTTGCTTTCTTTGCAGGTATATAATTACATTGCGTTTCTTCTTTTTTTCATTTTATGTAACTAGTTTCAACTCTCCATATATACGGTCTGCAGACCCCAGGAGAATTGTGACCATCCTTGAATATTTTTAAATGGTTAGAGAATAAAGTTGGCTGAAGCAGACACTTCAGACTAAAAGTGCAAAGTAATTATTCTCAAGAGCAGTTAACATGCTGGGTCGGCCAAAAACGTCATTTGGGTTTTTCCATGACAGTGTACAGAAAAGCCCAAACAAACGTTTTGGCCAACCCAGTACTTCCAAGATACACATCTCAACATTTCAGTGTTTGATATTAGGGTTGTCTCCTTTGCGCAGTAGCAAAGCCCAGATTTTACTTTCAGTATGGAAAGAGCTGTTGTGTATAGACACAGGAATACTCCATTTCAGTCCTTCACATACATTCCAGAATAAGTAGATGAATGGGTCATATTTATGCCACAGAAAAGGGAACTTTGTTTTACAAAAGGATTGAACTACATGAAAACTATATTGAAAACCTAGGAGACTATGTAAACTGTGAAAATGATTTAATGAGTGGAGCTTAAATTTGCATGTGACTTTTTAGAAGAATGTGTTTCATGAAGTGGAGTTTTGTGTAAACAGATTTCTGTACATAGCCATGGACTTCATCCCCAGTGTGGGAAGGGGTTGTCTTGAATCCCGCTTTGCAGTTTGGGTAGCTGTCAGAGGGTTAAGAATCTGCCTGCAGTGCAGGCGCTGCAGGAGATACAGGTTCAGTCGCTGGGTCAGGAAGATCCCTTGCAGGAGGGCATGGCAACCCACTCCAGCATTCTTGCCTGGAGAAGCTCATGGACAGAGGAGCCTGGTGGGCAGTTGTCCATGGGGTCTCAAGGAGTCGGACACGACTGAAGTAACTTAGTGCACACACAGCTGATAAAGCTCTTAGATCTGCTGCCTGTTTGAACTGAAGCATAAGTGAGCAGCCTTCTATTTCTTCCTGTAGTGAAATGTCTTCAGAATCATGGAGTTGATGTTTATCTCTGGTTTGATTTCAAGGATAGGGATGCATTTTTAGAACTTGAATCTGAAAATTAACATCACTCATCTGTAGTACAGTGCTACTTTTGTTGATTATGGAAATATACTTTTAAGAAACACCACTGTGATTTATAACTGCCAGGGTCAGAAGGTAGAGAAAGATGACCAATTAGAATTGTTTAGTGGTGTTTCTTTATGTATATTTTCTTTTACTTGGCAGTTTTTCTCCCTATGAAAGTGGGATGGTGGTTAACATTGGCTCTTATAGAAAATTATATTTATGGTTGGAATTATGAAGGAGGTGTTCTTAAGAAGTGTTTTCTTGGCTGAGCAAGAAGAAAGCAACATACAAATCACGAATGCCTTTAAGCTGTACCAAATGTTTTCTCTTTCCAAAGTAATACGTAGGTTTTTATTTATAAACATGCATTCTCCTGGTGAATTAGTGGACAACAGACAGAATATGGATTTTTAACATTGCAATCTGTTTGGCTGTCTATCCAGAGCTGTAGAGGCCAGCGCTGTCTGTGTGTCTGTCTGCTGGTCTCCCTACCTCCATTTCTCTACAGGCCAGGGTGTCTGCATATGTGTCTTCCTTCCTTTTAAAAACAAGCATTCCCAGCACAAGAGGCCCTAGTGGGTGCAACGTTCCGAGATTCAGGTCTGTCTTAGGGAAGAACATATGGGTTGTCTGACTTTCTGTTTTCTCTATTCCTAGACGATAAGCAGCATAAAATCCAGGGATGGGAGAAATTCGGCCAGATTGGACGGTTGAGTCAAATCCTTGACAACTTTAAAAATTATTTTAAAACTTTTCAAGAGCGTGACAGTTTTCCAGTGCTGGTCTCACAGTAAACAAAGGGATCCTGAGCTGACACCGTGCCTTCTTGGCGTAATAGACTCTAACTTGGGATCCGGGGACCAGAGTCAGGAGCGAGGGCCGAGACATCTCTACTCTGCGTCTGTCATCCCCTTGTCACAGAGAGTTCATGTAGATGAATTGTACTATTCTCCTTGTGTGGATCTAGTTAATAGAGGAAGAGGGACATTTTAGACATATTTCAAAACTGAGTTGCTGATGAAGCCACAGATAGTTTCTCGAGGGTTTGGGTAGATCAGGAGGTGTCTCATCTGTGATTAATTAATGAAATGAAACCAGGGTCACTGGAGTCCAGCAATGAATGAAAGGTCAGCGAATGGAAAAAACTGTCAATAAAGGCGGATGTCAGCAGAGTGGAACATTGTCAGAGATAAAGATCAGGGGAAATGCACTCTTTGCCAAGGTAGACTCCTGTGGAAGTGACCAGGAGTCCTGGTTTGGGACATTTCAAGCCAGACTGAGCACTGATTTCAATGAAATTTGTTAAATATTTTAAGGCTGTTTGGGTTTGTGCTGCTAGAGATTAGTTGTAAAAATTTGTTTAAAAAAAGGGGGGGTTCTGTTTGCTTTATGATGTGTTTTACCACATGTTATTCCTGTTTTGTTTGGCTCTGGGGGGTTGTTCTGATGCTAAATGGTGGTTTGTTTTCTTTCTATTTTCTGTATTAGAATTTTCTAGCGCCGCACTCACATTTTACTTTTTTAGACCCACTGAAGTTAGAAGTGATTTAGGATAGCATGAATGATAGAGCTGGACTTGGAACAGCCCAGGCTGGCTTCTCTCACTCTACGATTGTTAGAGACTCTATCCCCTCTGAACGTAGTTTGTTGGAGGGAACGGGCTGAAAGTCACCAAGACGCAGGACAGCCTCACCACCAGTTCACAGACTGTGACCGCGAGCCAGCCGCGAGCCCCAGTCCATCCTCGGTTTTGCTACTGGTCTCATGCGCCTCGAGCTTACAGAGCTCTTGCGTCTCTGGTCAGGCCGCCTTCTCTGTTCTCTGCCTCATCAGCGCTTCTGAGCCACGTGGCTTAGGGGGAAGCACGGCTCTTCTGTCTGTTTGGGAGAGGCCTTGGCCATTTCCAGCCTAGTGAAACGAGGCTGAAATGAGGTAGGACCCCAGAGATGTCAGCAGATATGTTGCTCACATTCTAGACAACATGGCACTTAATTCCATGGCATTTTAGAAATGTGGTCTAATGCAACCAATGAGAGTACAGTCTGAAGCTGGGCTGCCAGGGCTCACATCCCAGCCCTGTTGGTTATCAGTCTGTGCCTTTCTGAACCTCAGTTACCTTATCTGTGAAATGGGAATAACCCAGGCACCTCCTTCAAGGGGTTGTAACGATCAAACAAAACTTGTAAAGTGCTTAGAGCAATGCTTGTCACATAGTACGTGTTCAGTAACTCTAGGATGACTTATTTGTAAATATGATGACTTATAAGTTTAAAATGGAATTCCTTGGATGGTCCAGTTTCTGTTTTCTGAGAATACTTCATAGACTCCTGTTTTGTTGGATTTAAATGAGAGAGACCATCCCTTGAACTGTTCCGGAGCCAGAATAGGAAAAAAAAATATGACAGCAGTTTTTTAGAGAAATACCAGAACCACAAAAGTTACTGGAAGTTAAAATTTAAACCCATTCAATTAAATTGTAATCAGAATTGCGGCTGTCAGTTACTGTGTTGGGTAAGCAAGCGTAAGATAGGCCAAGAATGTTCAGATTTTTTAATGTTTGTTTTTACAAGAATTACTTGAGGGGAAAAAAACTCACCTTAAATGATTGTATTATGCCATTAAGAGACTGAAAAGGACAGAACATAATAGAAGCAAAATTATAAATCCTGAATCATGAGAGGCATATACATATGCCTGTATTAAAGGGAAAAAAGTGGACATGTTAGTTGCTCAAGTCGTGTCCAACTCTTTGCGACCCTATGGACTGTAGCCCACCAGGCTCCCCTGTCCATGAGATTCTCCAGGCAGGAATACTGGAGTGGGTAGTCATTCTCTCCTCCAGGGGATCTTCCGGACCTGGAGCTGAAACCTGGGTCTCCAGCACTGCAAGCAGATTCTTTGTCATCTTAGCTACCAGGAAACACCTGTATTAACTGATCCCTTTTTGAGATAGCTGGTGGGTTATACTCAAGTGTGGAAATTCCGATTTACTCTATTTCAGTGGTTGCAACAGCCTTAACTTGATGTTTCCTTAAGTGTGAGTTCCACCAGCTATTAAAAGATATTAGGGGGAAAATGGGAGGGGAGATTCCATGGTCAAATAAGTTTGGGAACCTTGAATTAAACGAAAGTAAACCAGTTTCCTTATAGGTTTTTAGGCTCCTCAGAGAGCTTTTAATATGTGAGCTGTGAGTCTCCTAGGGAGAAATGCCATGTAGTGTTTCATGTCCCAATGTCCCATCTGCCAGCTTCCTGCAGGAGGTCAGTGCTCCAGAGCCGACTCTGAGAGATGCAGCCTTCAGAGCACTGCTGCTTTTGTTCTGTTTCAGGTGAATCCTGCTGAGGTATAGCTGCAGACTAGCGATGGGGGAAGGCCACAGACGAGGCTGGGAACTGGATGTCTGATGCCTGTGCCGTGGGGCGCTTCCTCTGCAGGCACAAGCTCTCAGGCATCCTGACTGGCCCCATCCTCTCCGTCGTCTGACAGCTCTGTGAGGGGGTCTGATCACTGCTCCCAGTTTAGAAACAGGAAAACTAACAGCCAGAGGGCGTCATTCACTTGTGCAGACCTGACAACCAGACCGTGGTGAAGCCAGGACGTGAACTCAGTACAGCGGCCTGTGTTCTTCCCTCTGATGTTCGGTCGTGGGTGTGTGGTTCGTATGCCGTGTGTGTGTGTGGGGGGAGGTGTGTGTGTGGTTTGTATGCCCTGTGTATGTGTGTGTGTCTGTCTGGTTTGTAGGCCGGTGTGTGTACATGCCCGGGATAGGCTGGTGGTGGTGAGAGAACAGCATGTAAGTTGACAGTGAGTTTTGTGTGCCTGGAAGGATGTTTGGAAAGGGAAAGACATGAAATCTTCACTCTGAGCAGGTGCAGACCCTGAGGACCCCGTCGGTTCCACAAAGGAAGTGGGGTTTCTGTAGTGGAACCTCCTACTCTGTCTCCCATGTTCCCATAAGAGCTTTACAAGCAAACTGCTTATGAGTAAAAACAGTCCAGACCCCTGGGTTGGAGGCTCGGGATGGACACTTAATTTGGCAAGTGGACTGGTTATTGGCACTAACTTGCTGCCACCCAGCTGGCTGCGCTGTGCGTGCCACACTAAGCACAGATGATGCACACGGGTGCCCAGAGGCTCCTGCTGACACTTGCCCTGCACAACACAGGGGATGGAAAAGGGGGATACTTCTTCTGCAGGTGCAGGTGTCAGCTCCCTGCACTGGTGCAGCTGAGGAGGGTGTGTTTCGTATGTGTCCAGAAGGGAGGGAAAGGTGTGTAGAATGTAGCTCAAGGAGATGGAGGTAAATATTTAATGAGATTTGCAGGTCCCTTTTAAGGCTTGTTTAAAGAGGTAAGAGTGGGACTGCTCTATCTTCTCAACAAGTGAATTGTTTTTTAATTTAATAGTATTAAAAATGTACACACTGCTATACTTAAAATGCATCGCCAACAAGGACCTACTGTATAGCACAGGGCACACTGCTCAATGTCATGCGGCAGCCTGGATGGGAGGGGAGTTTGGGGGAGAATAGATATGTGTGTACCTATGGCTGAGTGCCTTTGCTGGCTACCTGAAACTATCACAACACTGTTAATCTGCTATACTCCTGTACAAAATAAAAAAATTTTAAATACACACCCACAGACATTCACATATTCTGAGTCTCTTTGGTTCTTGAGTTTGTACGTAGTGAGGGCTGGATAGGGAGGGATTTATCTGAAAATGTATCAAAATGTATTCAGTTCCTGGGTTTGGATTTGCGGCACAAAGAGTATTTAGATTGGAAAAACCAGTGAAGACCTTATTCATCTTTTCTTTTCCCAGAGAAGGTGAGTGTCTCCTTAGCCAATGGATTTCTCGTCATTAACAGTAGCAAGATTGTGACCTAATAAAGATCATGGAATGGGTCATTATAAGGATAGGACTAGAAAAAACAGAATTCCTCCAAGTCCAGGAATCTTGCCCCAAGGCCTCTGTATGTACCCTGAGCAGTTAGGGTCTGTCAGCCCTTGTTTATAGTGAGCGCCCAGCAAAGGAACAGGAGACCCCGGAATTGCGAGTAATTATGAAACCCTCGATACAGAGAATATTTGTAAGAGTAGAGGGTGTATGTGGTATCTTTGAAACTAAAAATTTATATGGTAGGAAGATTTTAAAAGTTCATTTTGAAAGAAACTTAAGTTGATCAACTGTGTTTTGAAGAAATAACACCTGGCCTCAGTTGAGGATTTGTTATATCCCCGTTTTACTTCTGCTTGGTTATTTGCTGCTTACTTTCCGTCCTCTAAGTTACACAGAAAAGGACGGGGCACTTTCAGGGCTGGGTCCCTTTGGAGGCCCTGCAAGCCAGGGCTGTTGCTGGCCTGTACCCCAGAGCAAACAGCTGTAGCCAGGGATCCGCGTACGGCAGGATCCACTTGCATTTGTGGGATTTGCTTTTTCTTTTCAGACAGCTTTATTTGACTGGTTACCAGAAGGCTGATTTTCATTTCTGTGCACGGCGTAACTTTACCATGTCTATCCTTAGGTGGGTTTGCCGAGTTCTCCCGCTGTTTCCCTGGCCTCTGTGAAGGAAAGTCCACCCTAGTCCCCACCTGCATCTCTCAGCCTTGCTTACCTGTTGCCAACATCGGGCCAACCCGAATTCTGCCCAATCTCTATCTTGGCTGCCAGCGAGATGTCCTCAACAAGGTGGGTGCTTTGAAAATATCCTTCATTGCAGGATTTCTTGACAGCAGCCGGAGAGGCACCGGTGGGCCATCCCTTCAGATACAAATGTTCTCAAAGCAGCTCCCCAGCCAGCAGCCCAGCAGCCTTACCTCCTCCCGCGTGCTGTCGGCTTGATGTTCTGTTTGCCGTCGGAGACCTAAGCCGTCGTCAGCTGTGCTGTTCTTACAGGTCCAAGAGAGCTGCGACAGGACGGGGGTTTTCAGAAGTTCCGCCCCACTTTCTTAGATGTTCTGTTACAGTAGCTGGGCACACTCAGGAAGGCCAATGCCATCTAGATTATTTCACACTTAGAAACGTGTGCATTTGCTGCGTTAACTGGAAAAGAGCTCAGAGTGGCTTGGATTGAGGAAGAGTTCGTGATGACTTCCCCCTTCCAGAGGGGCAGGGGAGGGGGTCAAAAGATGGTGAGGACCAGGCTTAGCAGTGCGGATCCCCTGCCTGGGGTTCCTTGACGCAGTTTGGTGGAGACAGAAGAGGGAAGAACATGAATCCTGGATGTAAAGGACGTGGGCCGTCCTGAGCCAGGTGCACCCAACAGAGGAGCCGTGTTGATCGGCTGAGGCCGTTGTCTTTACCGGTACACACATAACAGCCGTAAACTAAGGTCTGTCTGTCTCCACAGTCTATATGCTCTTAGCCAGTGTTGCTAGAACACAGGCCCCTAATTGCCTGGTAAGTGATCTGTCTCTAAACCTCTTACTTGGTGGTGGTTTAGTCACTAAGTCGTGTCCGACTTGCGACCCTATGGACTGTAGCCCTCCAGGCTCCTCTGTCCATGGGATTTTTCCAGGCAAGAATGCTGGAGTGGGTTGCCATTTCCTTCTCCAGGGGGTCTTCCCAACCCAGAGATTGCACCTCAGTATCCTGCATTGCAAGCAGATTCTTTACCTACTGAGCTACCAGGAGGCCCTAAATGTCTTATTTACACCACCTCTAATTGAAAAAGCATTCGGAGATCTTAATTCAGCTGCTGGTGATTTACAAGCGCTGCTATCTTATGTGAAAAGAAATTTCTCCTTGAGTAGCTGAAAGAATTGGACTGGCTATAAAAATAAACTTCCAGGCAGGCTTGCTTTAGCATGTGGAAAGCAAAAACATCCTATCATTGGACAGGAGGGAGGCATTCTTTTCACTACTTTTTTTTTTTTGCTCTTAAAACCCCTGCATCTTCAAAATTTTGCCTGGACATCATTGTTAATACATCTGCTCTTACTATGAGGCATTTGAAATTTGATAACACATACTTGCACTGAGCCTTTCTGGTGGGGGTCATGATGTCTTTGAGCATGTGATTCTTATTAGTCCTCTTTGAGAAAGAAGCAAACTGTGTCACAGTATGCATGCTAAGTCACTTCAGTTGTGTGCTACTCTTTGCAGCCCCATGGACTGTAGCCCACCAGGCGTCTCTGTCCATGGGATTCTCCAGGCAAGAATACTGGAGTGGTTTGCCATGCCCTCCTCCAGGGGACTTTCCCAACCCTGCATCTCTGATGTCTTCTGCATTGGCAGGTTCTTTACCACTAGTGCCCCCTGGGAAGCCCTTTGTCGCAGCAAGCAAAGTTAATTTCCTACAGTCAGACGCATCCCTAGGGCAAAGCTGGAGATGCTTTATGAAATCCTCAGATCAGAAAATAAAATAAAATGAAGTGAAATTCCTAGTTATGGATCCTGTCCAGAACTGCCCTCTGTAAAACTTCACCAGTCAGCTGGCAGGCAGGTGATTTTACAAATAATTGTGTTACGGGTCATTTTTGTTACTTACAGTATTTAATGAAATGGTACCTTGATTATGCTGCGTACCTTCTCCAGGTTTAACAGATGCATCAGTTAACAGCTAAGTGAGCACCCGCAGGGTGAGAGGAGCGAAACGAACCTGAAGTTGAGGTGGTGGGAGGGGGAGATAGTTTTCTATTTTTAATTGGCTTCTAAATGTCTGTATGGGAAACAGGATATGCCCATTGATGCCTTGAGAGGAAATGAAGACTGGGCTTATGGAAGCTGTGGTAAACAGCTTGAGCAGGGTCGTTCTGCAAGACCCTGAGAAAGTGGCCTTAGAACCTACCTACATGCAGATGTGTGAGATATAACGGTGTTCTCCAAGTGGTGAATGGAATGCCTATGTATGTAAGCGATCATACAGACCACTTAGCCTCCTTCATTCAGTAATGAGGAAACTGCTATTCCAGAAACGTTACACGAATTCTACACCATCACCTTGTCAATGAGTTTTAGAACCAAACTTGCCTCTGTTTCTCAGGCAGCATAAACTCACCTTCCTGCTCCACTCTCTGGTTTAAACTTCCCAGGAGAAATAGTGTGCTAATTTCCAGAGCTCTCCAAAGATGGAGATTTTATCATCGTCTCTAATAGTGTATTCCTTTTTAGTCAAACTTAGAAGATGAAGTCTTTGAGAACAAACCACAAAACCACTAATTTTATTAGTCGTCTTATTTATTTTTAGTAGAGTGCCACCTAAGTATCTTAAGAGTATGTCATAGTAGTTTTCTTAGGAGAATAATAGTGTTTAACATTTAAAATGCTAGGCTTAAAAAAAAGAAAATAAAGTGCTATACTCTTTATGTTACTGCATAATAGGATTTAGAAGCAGGTTGGCCCTGAGTTGTATGACTTGCTTACCCACAATTTTGTGACTAGAACGTCATTGACTTCAGAGTTAGTCAGTGGCAGAGATCATTCTCAAACCTAGTCTACTCTGGCTCTGAGTCCTATGTTTATAGAACACCAGAAGTCCTCATCTCCTGCAAAATGGAAATCTCTGTAACAGGCTGTTTACAAAGGACTGAGATTCTAATGGTCTGTTGAATTTAATTGAAATTTGTTTCCCCTGCTTTTTCTACAGCATAGTCTATACCAGAACCATCCCATAGAAGTAGAATGCAAGCCACACATAAAATCCAAAATGTTCCAATAGCCTTTTTTTTAAGAAGTAAAAAAAAAAAAGGTGAAACTAATTTAAAAAATGTATTTATCTACTTTTTATCTTACGACCACACCACTTGACATGCAGGATCTCAGTTCCCCCGACCAGGGTTGAACCCATGCCCCCTGCATTGGGAGTGCAGAGTCTTGACCACGCGACCACCAGGGAAGTCCCGTGAAATCAATTTTAATAACATTTATCACCCTGTATCAAGAGTATTATTTCAACCTGCGATCAACATAAAATGTACTGGCGTGTTACACATTTTGTTACTGGGTCTTGGAAAGCTCGTGTGTGTGCCGTGGCCTCTGCCCTCTTGCTGTGGATGAGCCACGCGCGCCAGCTTCCCCCTCAGGCCCTGCAGGCCCATTCTGTGAGCGTGTGACCGCTTTCACTTCTGTCTCAGAGACCTGGCTCTTCTGTAGGAGGCCGTAGGCAGGCATCGGTAGTGAAAAGAACACCCTTCCCCTCACACGTGTGCTTTGTTCCGACACTCTCTCCTCCTCTCTGGTCTTTTTCGAACAGGAATGGCAGTTGTACTAAAGCAGTTTGCAGCTGCCCAGTTCTTACCTGACTGACTGCGCTTGGAATCAGAGTCCTGTAGTTAAAATGTTCAAGACAGAAGTTCTTGATGCTTTCTCCTCCCTTATCAGTTAAAATTCCAAGTGGACTTCTGTTTCACCCTTACACACGGGATGTGTGATAGAGTTACCTACTGCGCATTGTTCTTGAGCCTGAACCTGTTCAGCTTCTTCACCCAACTCAACTCTACCCCTCTTGCCCCATTTTAAACAGGCTGCTGCCAGCCTTCTTTGGGCAGCCTCTTTTTTGTTACTATTTATTTGTTTATTTGGCTGCACCAGGCGTTAGTCGCAGCGTGCGGGGATCTAGTTCCCTGACCAGGGATTGAACCCAGGGCCCCCCACTTGGAGCCGTAGCCGCTGGCCCAGCAGGGGCGTCCCTGGGTAGCTTCTGGTTTCAGTCTCCACAGTGTGCAGAGCTGGCTCTCCTGCGCTGCCAGCACCAAGGCTGCTGCTGCTTTCCCTGGTGTTTCCATCTGAGAGTTAGGCAGGAACCTGGTACCGTGTAGCCAAATACCACTTTCAGGTTTCTCTGTGATGTAGGAAGACAAAGGGTCATGTCGTCAAAGCAGGCAGTAAGAATGTTTATTGTGTCCTCTGTGTGTAGAACACCATATAGAGTGCAGGTTGGATAGACAAGACCTGTTCATGAGTCAGTGATTCATGAGACAGGTGACTTAGGGCTTGAGTGAGGGCTGGCTTTGCACGGGGTGGATTTGCATCCCAGCTGGTTGGCCTCACCAGGCAGAGCACCTGAGCCAGGTGACGGAATCTGCTTCTTCACCTGCAAACTGAAATGACTCCTGCCTCCTCCTAGTGTTCACGTGAGGCTCCAGTGACAAGGCATTATGCCAGGCACTGAGCACAGTTCCTGGTTTACAGGGGACTCTGATATTGTCACCAGTGGGTGGAGTATACCAAGGTCTAGCGTGGGTGGTAGATACAGTGGGTACGGCTGGTTGAGGAGGGCTCGCTGAGGAAGTAGGTCACTGCTGAAGGCAAAAGGAGTGGCGAAAACAAACTTATTCAATTGGCTTCAGAAAGAAAGATTACAGTCCCTTTAGAGTTGCAGTGCCTGCATGATTTAATGAGACCTCTGTCCTCAGCCTAAGTGAACATCGGAAACTTGACCAAATAGAGCAGTTTAATTAAGCTCTATATTAAACCTATAGTACTCCACAGTCTATGTCACAAGAGCACAGAGCCCACGTTTAAAAATTAGTCCAACTATTGGGGAAAGTTTATTTCACGGTTTAAGAGAAAGAAACTTAAACGGGAAAAAAGTAGTGACTGCAAACCATAGTAGTAAAATGAAGATTTTTTTTTTGACTCACAAAAAATTATTTTTGAACATTTTCTTAATTGTGTTTTGAAACTAGAATCTTAAAAAAAAAATTATTAGGGGGTCATCTTTTCTGCTTTACAGCTGAACACTTTGTTTATACCCAACCTGCTACATTCAGTGTAATTTCCCTTTGTTGTTTAGTCCCTAAGTCGTGTCCAGCTGTTTTTGTGACCCTGTGGACTGTAGCCTGCCAGGCTCCTTGGTCCTTGGGACTTCCCAGGCCAGAACACTGGAGTGGGTTGCTATTTCCTTCTCCAGGGGATCTCCTCCCCCCAGGGGTCAATCCCACGTCTCCTATGTTGGCAGGCGGGTTCTTGACTACTGAGAAAACAGGGAAGCCCATAATTTCCCTAGTGAAGGCCAGTGAGGAGGGACAGTTTGAATTAGTGAAAAATGTACATTACAAGCTTTGGGGGTCAAGGCGTGGGCAACAACTTTATTGAGATATAATTCATACACCATATGATTTACAGACTTTTTTATTGAGATATAATTGACATATAACATTATATTAGTTTCAACTATACAACATAATTATTAAATATTTGTATATACTGCTAAATGATCACAATAAATCTAGCTAACATACACCACCATACATTGTTACACATTTCTTCACTCTCTTAACCACTTTCAAATATATAATACAGTATTATTATCTATATCTGTATGCTGTACAGTACTTCTCCATGACTTATTTATAACTGGAAGTTTGTACCTTTTGACCACCTTTCACCCTCCCCTCCACCGCCTTTGGTGGCCACCAATCTCTTGTATTTATGAATCGATATTTGTTGTTTTTTAGATTCTGCATGTAATGAAAGCATATGGTGTATTTGTGTTTCTCTGTCTGACCTACTTCATTCACCATAAAGCCCTCAAGGTTCATCTGTGCTGCCACAGATAGCAAGATTTCCTTCTGTTTTAAGGCTGAATAATATTCCACTGTATAATAATACCATGTCTTCTTTATCCCTTCATCTGTCAGTGGCCACTTGGGCTGTTTCCATGTCTTGACTTTTGTGAATTGCGCTGCAGTGAACACAGGGTTGCATATGTCTTTTGGAGTTAGTATTTTTGTTTCCTTTGGGTAAAGACCCAGAAGTGGAATTGCTGCATCCTATGGTAGTTCTAGACGTCCCTGGTGGCTTAGATGGTAAAAAAAACCACCTGCAATGCAGGAGACCCAGATTTAATCTCTGTGTCAGGAAAATCCCCTGAAGAAGCAAGGAATAGCTACCCACTCCAGTATTCTTGTCTGGACAGAGGAGCCTGGTGGGCTACAGTCCATAGGGTTAAAAAGAATCAGACATGACTGAGTGACTAAGCACGTGGTAGTTCTATTTTTAATTTTTTAAGGAACCTCCATACCATTTTCCATAGTAGCTACACCATTTTACACTCCCACTAACTGTTTTAAAAATAAGATTAGGTGGGACTTCCTAGTGGTCCAGTGGTTAAGACTCCGTACTTCCACCGCAGGGGGCCCAGGTTTGATCCCTGTTTGGGGAACCAAGATCCTGCATGTAGCGTGGTACAGCCAAAAAAAAAAAAAAAATTATTTTTAATTAAAAAAATAAGAGAAAGTAAGGGAACTAACATTTAAAGAGACTTGTATATTGTGCATAAGTCCCTTCATCCTCGTAACAGCTTTACAAAATAGTCGTCATCAGCTCTGTTTTACAGGTAAGGAAACTAAAGCTGAGGGAGGTTAGTGAGATCATTTGGATACTGAACAGTCCCACGCTGAGCCGTGCTCTCAGTTTCCTGGGCCTGATACCTGTGTGCTGGCAGAAGGGATGGTGGTAGAGGAAGTTTATTAGAGTTTGCTTCTAGTGGTTTCCATCGTCTCACAGTAGTAGGAACCAAGATCACGAGCAGAGAGAGAGGGCGAGGGAGGTCGTGTGGAGAGTTGGAAGAGAAAGGGCAAGGGGTGGAACGGCATCCAGAGAAAAGGCCAGGAGAAGACAGGGAATACGGTGCCTGCTGATGCGTGGGACCCAAGGGGGCCCCTTGGCAGCGTGGCTGTGTTTCTCTTGGGCCCGTCCAGCTGCCCAGTGCAGATGCAGGCTCAGGGGCGAGACAGATTTATCCAGACTTATTGTGATCTTGCCAAGTGAGTGCAAAGAAGTGACAGAGGGACACCGGAATTGAGGGTGAGGGACTTCCCTGGCAGCCCGGCAGTTAAGACTCTGTGCTTCCACTGCAGGGGTGCACGGGCGCCATCCCCGATCAGAGAACTTAAGATCCTGCAATCGGTGTGGCTAAAAAAAAATATTAAAACGTCGAGGTTGAAAGTGAGGGAGGGATTCTGACTGTCTCTTGAGCAGTGCCGGGGTTAATCCTCGTAGGGTGTCTGGCCAGCCCTGCCCATCTGCAGGGTCTCTGCGTCCCCCAGGTCAGCACCAGCAGACTCTCTAATACTGCAGTGCTGTGTGCATGCCCAGTCACTTCAGTCCTGTCTGACTCTGTGCCCCCATGGACTGTAGCCCACCAGGCTTCTCTGTCCATGGGGTTCTCCAGGCAAGAACACTGGAGTGGAGATGCCCTCCTCCAGGGGATCTTCCCCACCCAGGATCGAACCCATGTCTCTTAGGTCTCCTGCATTGGCAGGTGGGTTCTTTACCACTGAGCCACCTAGGGAGCCCAGTACTGTAGTACTTACTGTTGAAAAATATCCATGCGTAAATGGACCTGTGCAGTTCAAACCTGAGTTGTTCAAGGGTCAACTGTGTCATGACTGATCATAGAATTTAAGTTGGGCCCAGAAGGAAGGATAGACGTTATAAGTTGGAAGGACAGAGGAGAGAGTGTAGGAGCAACGGATTGTAGGCCCTGAGGGGACTGAGGGACTCCAGCCATGGTGGTGGAGGAGAGTAAGCTGGCGGGAAGGAGGCGCAGTCCTGCAGTGGGTGGTGTGTGGTTGTGGTTACTGGTAACAGCAGAGACCAGACCAGGCCCCGGGGAGGGAGTGGTCAAGGTGAGGTGCTCAGAGAACTCAGAGGCCAGGGTGTCAGAAGGGTATCTGAAAGGCCAGAGAAGACAGATTACGTTATCCGTAGGAAACATGTATTAGCTAACTGAGCACAGAGTTGAGCTAAATATTAAACAGAGTAAGATGACTGCTCTCTGGAAGCCTATGTTTAATTAGGGGACAAAGGACTGTTGCGTTGTGTATGCTTTCCACAACACATGGAAACAAAACTGAGTGAATGACATGAATTCCTGATCAGTTCAGTTCAGTCACTCAGTTGTGTCTGATTCTTTGCAACTCATGGACTGCAGCACGCCAGGCTTCCCTGTCCATCACCAGGTCCTGGAGCTTGCTCAAACTCATGTCCATCGAGTCGGTGATACCATCCAACCCTCTCATCCTCTCTTGTTCCCTTAGGGAAGTCACATTCATCTGTGAGTAAAAATAATCATTAGTCTGTAATATGTACACACTCTTCACACGTGTGGTTCCATCCCAGTTCTGCTCTCAGGAACTGTGACATAAGACATACTCTTGGGCACTTACATGCCCAGCCATAAATACAGTCAGGAGAGAAGGGAACAGAACAGTCATGTGACTCCTCAGCTAACAGCAGCTGCTGACCCTCTGCTTGGCCACCCAGGTGGAGACAGGTGGAAGCCCCCCTCCCGGCCACAGGGGGCCCTGGGCAGCAGTGGGCCCTGGGCTGCAGTGGGCTCTGGGCTGTCACAGGGCTACTTGCCCCATTTTAATAGTCTGCTCACCAGGCGGCAATTGTGTGTGTTCTCAGACTGTTTAGGCCAGTGTACTTGTTATTATAATGATGTACATTCATGAAAGTATCACAATATGAATGAAATATGAATGGGGGAAAAGAATTGTTTGTCTGTGCGCTGAGCTGAATGTTTTCAAAAGATTCAGGAAAGACAAATTGCTCTACGTATTTTTTCTGTCTTAAGAGATGGGGAAAGGCAGCTGTAAATCTAGAATATTCTGTCCTGATTTATTAGTTTACTAGTTCTTGCTCTTTAAAGAATGGAAACTATAAGTGGTAGATGCATTTGGTTGTAATTTTCTAAAGAACTCCAGTCAGCTAAGCTATTGAAAAAACAAAAACAAACCCAAAACACCAAGGTCCTGCATCAGAAGTTAGTGAATTAATGTACATGTATTTGCATTAAAATGTTTTATGTATATATGTAACATCTTTAGTGATTTCCTCCTTTAACTCAGTTTTACTGACGTAGTAACTGCCACTTTTTTTTCTCATTTCATTTTGCATATAAGTTGTTATCACTCCATTTCAACACAATGTCCCCTTCGCCCTTAGAAAGTGTTAGTCACTCAGTCATGTCTGACTGTTTGTGACCCCATGGACTGTAGTCCACCAGGCTCCTCAATCCGTGGAATTCTCCAAGCAGGAATGCTGGAGTGGGTAGCCTGTCCCTTCTCCAGGGGATTTTCCTGACCCAGGAATTGAACCTGAGTCTCCTGCATTGCAGGAGGATTCTTTACTGTCTGAGCCACCAGGGAAGCATGTCTCCCTTGTCAGTTATAAATAAAGCTGCTACTTACATGCATCTTTTATGGCATACTGTCTTATACATGAGAATATTGTTGAGACATAAACTATTGTGGGCTTGGATGACTTTCTTACGTGAGGTCTGAACTGCCCCCTTTCCATGTTTCAGCCATGGCCATCGGGCGCCCGGCAGCAGCCCGCCTGAGGCCGGGAGACGTGCATGCCGGCAGCAGGGCCACGCTGTGATGCCCGCGGCTGCGACCGAGGCAACAGTTGGGAAAAAAGAGGCAAAGTGCAACTGATGAGTCTCCTTCAATAGCTCTCTAGTGTCCTGAGTTACTCCAAGTCTGTTCAGAGAGGACCATGCCCAGATGGGTGTTCCTGTACTTTCTAACTGGTTACAGTTTAAAAGGGTAAAAAGGATGAAACTATATTACTTCACTTGGTTAAACAATAAAAATCTGTGTGTAGGCTAGTTACTATACTTTATTGCTCCATCTTTGTTGTTGGGTCGCTCAGTCGTGTCTGACTCTTTGTGACCCCATGGACTGCAGCACGCCAGGCTTTCCTGTCCTTCACCATCTCCTGTAGCTTGCTCAAACTCACATCCATTGAATCGGTGATGCGATCCAATTATCTCATCCTCTGTTGTCCCCTTCTCCTCCTGCCTTCAATCTTTCCCAGCATTCGGGTCTTTTCTAATGAGTCAGCTCTTCACATCAGCTGGTCAAAGTATTGAAGCTTTAGAGTCGGCATTAGTCCATCTAATTTGCTCTCAAAAGAACTTCAGTGGAGTGCAGCAATAAAGAAGACATACTCTAGAGATGAATATAATTGGATTTGACTTTTGACACTGGACTACTTGGTAGCTGTGTAACTTTGGAAACATGTAAACTTGCTAAGTCTTAGTGTCTTCATTTTTTAAATGAGGATAATGATAGTACCCATGTCAAAGGGTGGTTGTGAGGATTCAGTGAGATGATCCATTTGAAAGTTTAGCCCAGGGGCTTCCCTGGTGGGCTGATGGTGAGGAATCTGCCGGCCGATGCAGGGAACCCAGATTCGATCCCCCGTCCAGGAAGATCCCACATGCCACGGAGCAGCTGAGCCCGTGCTCCACAACTCCTGAGCCCGTGCCCTAGAGCCCACAAGCCACACCTGCTGCAGCCCATGTGCCTAGAGCCTGGCTTTGCAGCAAGAGAAGCCGCCGCAGTGAGAAGCCCGCACACCACAAGGAAGAGTAGCCCCTGCTCACCGTGACTGGAGAAAGCCTGTGCAGCAACAAAGACCCAGGGCAGCCAAAAATAAATCAGTCAAAAAAATAACAAAGTTTAGCACAGTACCAGGTACATAGTAGGCATTCAACATGTTGGATGTTGTTATATACGTACCATGCTCCATAATAGTATATTGTTAATAGGCCTATAACAAAGGTGCCCTACAGATTTATTTTTTTTTTAAATTTAGGTTAAATGATCATTTCTATAGAGTGTGAAAGTTGCTCAGTCATGTCTGACTCGTTGCGACCCCATGGACTATACAGTCCGCGGAATTCTCCAGGCCAGAATACTGGAGTGGGTAGCCTTTCCCTTCTCCAGGGGATCTTCCCAACCCAGGGATGGAACCTGCATTGCAGGTGGATTCTTTACCAGCTGAGCCACAAGGGAAGTCCTGTGACTGCTTGTCAGAAGTGTGTGTGGTTCCCATCTTTCTGTGGGGAAATCGTACATGACGCTCACTATGACTCGTTACAGCTCAGTGTTGTCCTCGCTGAGCACTGCCTGTGGTTTTGTGATTGTATAGAGTGGGTGACATTGCCTATGTCAGCCTCTCTCCTCAGAAATGCCTGTGTCTTTATGGTTGGACTACTTTTCATTTAATAAAGCTTTGTAGTACTGTTGACAGAAAGGAGGAGGATATTTTAAAAGATTCCTTTCTTTAAGGAGCAGTGGTGAGAAAGGCCCAAAAGGCTTTTATCTCCAGCTCCTTGGTCGGGAACACTGTGGTGATCAGATGGTGGTAGAAAGCCTTCGCTCATGTACAGATGTCACCATAGTAAACGCTGAGATCATCACAGCCTGACTGTTAGCCCTGCGGGAGCCCCTAAGACCTTCAGAAGATGAGGGTCAATCACTTTGAGCTCGCTTAGCTCCAAAAACTACTTCTTGACGTTGTTATCTCCCAGTTGAGAGGGCTTCATACCTGATCTGGATTTGCTCAGTCTGCCTTTTATGTAAAACAGAATATATTCGTTGTACCAAGTGTGGTAAATGGAGGGATTAGGGAGTTGGCAGGAGGCTAAAATAGGAAGAAAATCACCAAATTCACGACCATGTTTGAAAATGATCTAACAAAAAGATGTGTAGAGGAGGTCGCATTCCTAGAAAAGAAGTGACATGGTTGCTGAGAAGAGAATGATTTCAGGCTGGAGACGTTTCCTGAGAGGCAGCAGTGGACAACTAAATGAGGCGGGTCCTGTAGGCTTGACTGGAAGATGGCAGACAGGGATGATAGTTGAACAAACACATACTGACCACAACTACGTACCTGGTGCTAAAGGTAGAAAAACAAGCAAGATTTAGTCCAAGATCTCAGTACCTAATAGGATAGACAAGAATTATCTGCTACTGATAACACAGTATACTCTGTATTTTACTAATAGCATGTCCAAAGTCCTTTGGACAAGCAGAGAACGGAATGGTTAATTATGCACCAGTAGAAGGGTTCATAGGAAGGTTAAAGCAGAAAAATGGTAGAGTCATCAGGAAGAACAGGGCCTGCTCAGAACTAGTGTGAACAACATTGAGGAAGGCTGGGTGCACATGTTATGTTGGGTATTCGAAGGTTGTATGGGACAGGAGCGGGCAGTGAGATATGGTGAAGATAAGTGTGCATAAAACACATAACCCCTGTTTGATTACAAGAAAGGATACTGTAGCTGTTGTTCAGTTCAGGTTTGGAGACGAGAACACTGCAAATTTAAGAGATCCATGGTGGCTTTTCTGCTCTCGTGGTGTGGGCTGCTGGCTGAGCAGCGACTGAGAATAGAGAGAAGGGGTGATGTGAGGGGTTGATGCTGCAAGGGTTTGACAGCATTTGGAGGGGAGTGGTGAGGAAGAGAAACAGGATGAAAGGATCCCATTTTTTAGCTCAAGTGTCTGGGTGGATATTATTACCAAAACCCAATTTTGGATTACAGAGAGGGAACAAGAATTTGAAGCAGAGAAGGGAGAAAGAGAATGTGCTGTTTCTGAGTCTGAAAGTTTTGAGGGACATCTGAATAGAGATATCTAGGAAGCAGCTGGAAATATGGATCAAAAATTAAAGTGTGTGTGTGTATATGTGTATTTATTTAAGAGTCGTCAGCATGTAGAGGACTATATCTTAGAGAACAGCCACCATGTTCAGTTTGGGGAGAAAATGTTCTCATTCTGTGTGCATATGTTCTGAAGTCAGTACAAAACAAACACAAGTATTCTAGTGTACTTCCAAATCTTGTAAATCAATGCACTTATTCATGCATTTTGGGGATTACATCTAACATGGTCATAATAAATTTACATAGATGCCAAAGAGGGGGAAGTCAGTAAACTGTCACGGTTTCATTTTGTATTCTTTGTTCTACTTCTCTAGTAATGAAGATAATAGAGTTGACCATATTAGTGATGTGTGATTTTTTTAAACAGCCTTTTTTGCCCTTAAAAAGTTCTGCTTTAAAGCCTTGATTTTAAAAAAAGTGTTGATAAATGTAAAGAAACTTAAATCATATCAAGCATCTTTTCTGACCATAATGCTATAAGATTTGAAATCAACTACAAGAAAAAGCTACAAAAAACAAACATGTGGAGGCTAAACAATATGCCACTAAACAACCAATGGATCATTGAAGAAGTCAGAGAAAAGTAATAAGAACCCAGAGATAAGTGAAAATGAAAGCAGCGATCCAAAACCTACGGAATATAACAAAAGCAGCTTTAAGAGAGAAAGGCATAGTGATGCAAGCTTATAGGAAACAGAAAGTCTCAGATAGCAACCTTATGCCTAGAGAAAGTAGAACAAACAAAACCCAAAGTTAGTAGAAGGAAATAAATCATAAGGATCAGAGAGGAAATAAATGAAAGTGAAAGTCGATCAGTCGTGTCCAACTCTTTGTGACCTTATGGGCTATACAGTCCATGGAATTTTCTAAGTCAGAATATTGGAGTGGGTAGCCTTTCCCTTCTCCAGGGGATCTTCCTAACCCAGGGATCAAACCCAGGTCTCCTGTATTGCAGGCAGATTCTTTACCAGCTGAGCCACACAGGAAGCCCAATAAATGAAATAAAGGCTAAAAAAACAATAGAAAAGATGAATGAAAGCTGGTTCTTTGAAAAGATAAACAAAATTGATAAACCTTTAGCTAGACTCACCAAGAAAAAAAGGAAGTGAGTTCAATAAAATCAGAAGTGACAAAGGAGAAGGTACAACTGATGCCACAGAAATAAGACCATAAGAGACTAGTGTGAGCAACTGTATGCCAACAAAGTGGGCAACCTGCAAGAAATGGGCCAATTCTTAGAAAGGCACAATCTCCCAAGACTGAACCGGAAAGAAATAGAAAATATAAACAAATCAATTACCAGTACTAAAACTGAATCAGTAAAAACTCCCAACAAACAAAAGGGTGGGACCAGGTAACTTTATAAGTGAATTCTAACAAACATTTAGAGAAGAGTTAACACCTTACCTGAAACTATTTCAGAAACTGCAGAGGAAGGAACACTTCTGAACTCATTCTGTGTGTCTGCCACCATCACCCCGATAATGAAACCAGACAAAGATATCACACACAAAAACTTAACAGTTTTTGTATAAATTATCACTGATGAACATGGATGCAAAATCCTCAACAAAATACTAGCAAACTGACTCCAGCAGTATACTCACCATGATCAAGTGGGATTTATCCCAAGGATGCAAAGATTTTTCAGTATTTGCAGATATCATATCTACCACATTCACCAACTGAAGAATAAAAATCACATGAGTGTCTCATATATAGAAAAACCTTTTGATAAAATTCAGCATCCATTTATGGGTAAAAAAAAAAACTCTTCTGAAAGTAGGCATACAAAAAAGTTGAAAAATGAAGCAAATTCCCTAGCAGTCTAGTGGTTAGGACTCTGCAGTTCCATTTTAGGGGGCACAGGTTTGATCCTTGGTCAAGAATTGTGGGATCCACCCCCCCACATGCCACAGCACAACCAAAAAAAGGGGGGGTGTTGAAAGTGGCCTAGAGAGACCATACCTCAGCATAATAAAGGCCATATATGACAACTCCCGCACCTAACATTATAGTCAACAGTGAAAGGCTGAAAGCATGTCCTCTAAGATCAGGAAGAAGACAAGAATGCCCAGTCTTGCCATTTTTATTCAACATAGTTTTGGAAGTCCTAGCCACAGAAATCAAAGAAAAAACGATAAAAGGAATTCAAATAGGAAAATAAGTAAATCTGTCATTGTTTGCAGATGACATGATGCTATAGATAGAAAATCCTAAAGATGCTACTAGAAAACTACTAGAGTTCATCAATGAATTCAGTAAAGTTGCTGGATACAAAGTTAATATACAGACATAGGTTGCATTTCTATACTCTAACAACAACAGAGTATCAGAAAGAGAAATTAAGAAAATAGTACCACTAACCATTGCATTAAAAAGAATAAAAGACCCAGGAATAAACCTAAGGAGGGAAAAGACCTGTATTCCAAAAACTACAAGATGCTGATGAAAGAAATCACACAGCAAAAATGGAAAGATACACCATGTTCTCGGACTGGAAGAATCAGTATTGTTAAAATGAGTATACTACCCAAGGCAATCTATAGATGCAGCGCAATTCCTGTCAAATTACCAATGGCATTTTTCACAGAACTCGGACAGAAAAAAATTAAATTTGTATAGAGACACAGAAGACCCAGAATAACCAAGACAATCTTGAGAAAGAAGAATGAAGTTGGAGGAATCGTACACCCTTACTTCAGACTATACTACAAATTTACAGTAATCAAAACAATAGGGCACAAAAACATCAATGGAATGGGGTAGAAAGCCCAGAAATAAACCCACACACTTATGGTCAATTAATCTGTGACCAAGGAGGCAAGAATATATAATGGGGGAAAGACAGTCTCTTCAGGAAATGGTGCTGGGAAAACTAGACAGCTTCATGTAAAAGAATGAAATCAGAATGTTTTCTAACACCATATACAAAAATAACTCTAAATGGGTTAAAGAACTAAATTTAAGACTGAAAACTATAAAACTCCTAGAGGAAAACATAGGCAGAACACACTTAGACATAAATTGCACCAGTACTTTTTTGGAACCATCTTCTGGAGTAATGGAAAATAAAAACAAACAAATGGGACCTCATTAAACTTTTAAAAGCTTCTGCACAGCAAAGGAAACCATAAACAAAATGAAAAGACAACCTACAGATCGGAGAAAATATTTGCAAATGATGCTACAGACGGGATTAATTTCTAAAATATACAAACAGCTCATATAGCTTAAGATCAAAAAAACAACCCAATAAAAAAATGGGTGTAAGACCTAAACAGACATTTCTCTAAAGATTTACAGATGGCCAACAGGTATATGGAGAGATGTTCATATTGCTAATCATTAGAGAAACGCAAATCAAAACAACGAGGTATCACCTCATGCCAGTCAGGATGGACATGATTAAAGAGTCTACAAATAATACCTGCTGGAGAGGGTGTGGAGAAAAGAGAACTCTCTTAACACTGTTGCTGAGAAGGTAAACTGTTACAGCCAGTATGGAGAACAGTATGGCAGTTCCTTAAAAAAACTAACCATATGATCCTGTAGTCCCACTCCTGGGCATATATCTGAAGAAAACTATAAATAGAAAAGATACATTCACCCTAATAGTCACTGTAGCAGTATTGACAATAGCCAAAACATGGAAGCAACCCAAGTGCCCTCCAACAGATGAGTGGATAAAGATGCGATGTATATATCTATAATGCTTGTGTAGGTATATACACGTACATACACACAATGGAATACTGCTCAGCCATAAAAAGAATGAAATAATGCTATTTTCAGCAATATGGATGGACCTAGGCATTATCATACTAAATGAAGTCAGAGAAAGATGTATCATCTGATATCATTTATATGTAGAATTCTGAGAAAAATGATACAGATGAACCTATATGCAAAACAGAAACAGATTCACAGATGAAGAAAACAAACTTCTGGTTCCCAGAGGGGAATGCTGGGAGGGAGAGGATAAATTCGGAATTTGGGTTTAACATGTAAGTATGTAAAACAGATAAACAACAAGGACCTGCTGTATAGCACAGGGAACTAAATTCAGTATTCTGTAATAAACCATAAAAAAAAGAATATGTAATATGTATAACTGAATCCCTTTGCTGTACACTTGAACTAACACAATATTATAAATTTACTTCCGTTTTTAAAAATTCTGCTTTAAACTTGTCTTCACGTGTCATTGTGCTAGGTTTTTGGATTTTACCGACTAAATGAAATCTGATCGCTTCAAGGAAACTAGTCATTTTAATCATCATGTTAAGTTTTTCTCTTTAAAAATGATCATGCTATTACGTTATATCTTTAACTGTTCTTTTTCCCTAGGAGCTGATGCAACAGAATGGGATTGGTTATGTTTTAAATGCCAGCAACACCTGCCCCAAGCCTGACTTTATCCCCGAATCTCATTTCCTGCGAGTGCCTGTGAATGATAGCTTTTGTGAGAAAATTTTGCCGTGGTTGGACAAATCAGTGGATTTTATTGGTAAGTAGCTCAAGTGATATTACAAATCCTTTGGGTTATAGTCTCATGTATGAGTATACCCCTTCTTCCCCTTTTCTCTCATTAGAGAAAAGGAACCTACTTCACAGATTTTTCGGAAGTCTGAAAACAAGCATGATGCTGCTTATCTCATTCAGGGGCCAGGTGACATGTGTGCGCCATGTGTCCCTGAGGGACTGGCCTTGTGACAGCTTAGCGTGAACATTCCCAGGGTTAAGCCTGATGGGATCTGGGATTACAGATTTGTGAGTGTTTGAAAATGGGTTAAACTTTTTTGGGATTAAACTTGCCACCCACTTCATCAGATCCTATAAAAGACTTTTGGAAACTCTGGTGGCATTCCTTAACCTGTTTCTGCCTTGCTGCTGTGCTTTCCCCAGAGAACAGCCAAGTCCTGTGGAAACTAATCCCATTACATTTAAAGTTTTTATGTCACAAGATTCTTAAGCCTCCGTCTGTGTGCCAGCAATTTCAAGTATTAATAGTATTGGGTCTAATGAAATTCCAACACACACACACACACACATTCGTGTGATCGTTCCTTGGCAATGACTGTGACAGGGTCTGGTCTGGATGGTACTTTGTTCTGCTCACTGGGCCCATCAGCCCTGGAGCCTCCCCAACTCCCAGCTTCTGGCACTGCTATGACATTTTTGGTGCCTTGAAATCAAGCCTGCTGGTAGGAAATCAGTGACGTTTACTCGAAATGTGGTTTTGGTGGAAAATGGCTAAAGCAACGAGATGGGTTTGTTGCTCCTGGTCAGCACGACTAGGTGTGACTCTTGATGTCCGTCCATGTGAGGAGTTTTCCTTGGTTTCCCCCCCAGTCATGAGCTGGAGCACCCTCATCCATAACTAAATATACTCTTGAATTGGTTACTGAAAGTTTTTTTTTTTTTTAAAGAACTGATTCCTTTTAAACAATGTAACTATGTAAATGAAGCCCCTCACTCTATCCTTTCGTCTGTGAGAGGAATTTTCTAAACAGTGCTTGTGGAACTTTGGGTAATTCTGAAACAGATCCCCCTCGTGCGAAGACTTCAGATTGCCAAGACTTCTCCTCTTTAATAGGCATGCATCCTGTGAAACACCAGAAGGTAAATGGCTTAGATAACTGGCATGAAAATCATCTCAAACAAAACTCCCATAATTAATTTTTCCCGCCATTCTACTTCTAGAAGTATTCAGCATATCATTCAGTGTTTGCCTCTTTGAAAGATGACGATTATAGTTAATGTTCCCATTAAATGTCACATTGATCCGGAGATAATTGGCTCTGATTTCAGCTAAAAGTACGGTTTCACAGTCTAAATTCAGAAGAAAACCTGATTCTGTTAAGTCATGATAGTGTCTAAGCTTTAGGAGGGTTGGTAGCAAAGAGAGGACTTTGCCTCCAGCTTACTTTTCTTCGACTCCATGGGAGCTATTGGCCGCTTTTAATTCATACAAAAGGAACTTTACTGTATTCCAAGTTGGTGAGATACATACCCAAATATATATTGTAATTGTATATCTGAAGATATTTTTACTTACCAGTAGTTCACTTGCTTGGCCCTATTTACTCTTAGGGTCACCACCCTTTTCCCACCCAGACCCAGACCATCCAGAGCAATACCTCCAGCCCACTGTGGAATTCAGCCTGTGTTCACTAGAGGTGCTCGTCTCCTCCAGGCCATTTAAAGCCTTGGTTAGTCATGGCAGAGAATATAAAGATGTACCCTCGTACCAGGACTTACTAACTTACAGGCTTGTACTTTTTATTATTCAGATTAAATTTCAGTTAAGTTCCTGGTTTTGTTGGAAAGGCTCAGGTTTGAGTGTTGCCTTTGCTTTTAGGAGAGGGAGGCAGAGGTGAGAGCAATTGCCTGTCTGTGCTTGGGACCCTGACCAGGCCCCCAGCCCAGCTGGTTGTTGGTACAGACTCCTGCCCCACTTCACCCACAGCAAACTTAGGGCTTTTGTAGGCAATACAGGGAGGTAGTTAAGAGGATATACTTTGGAGCCAGACTGTATTTGAATCCTGCCTCCCTTGGTTATCAGTTAAGTAATTCTGGGTGAGTTACTGAAAATTCTCTGTTCCTTAGTCTGCTCATCTGATGACTGAAGACAATGTATTTATCTTATAAGGTATATTGTATACCTGTATATACCTTATAAGGATATTGTATGGATTAAAATAGATAATACATATAAACACTTTGCACGGTGCCCGACTTGTAACTGGCTCTTAAATAGTAGTTGAATTTAAAAATTATCTGAGAAGCCTTTTTTTTTCCTTAGAGGTGTACTCTGTCACCTTAGTTATTACTTCCTCCATTTTCACCTTTGTAACTTTTCCCTTTCATCCATTTCATTTGCTATCTTTTTTTAAATTAATTCATTTTTCAATTGGATAATTCCTTTACAGAATTGTGTAGGCTTTCTGCCAGATATCAACATGAATCAGACATAGGTATATATATGTCCCCTCCCTCTTGAACTTCCCCCACCTCCTCTTTTTTAACCTAGAATTGATAAAAGAAAAAAATAGGCAAAATTGAAATATATCTTTTTCTTATCCTTGGATTGTTGTAGTGGCAACCTGCTTTTAATTTCCAGTTTTCCCCATCCATGCCTTCTTATTGCCCCTATTCAACACCTGCAGAGGCTACTTAAGTGTCTTGGGTCCTTCGCCCGAGTTTCCTAGACTCTCCAGCGGCTGCTCCCCACCTCTGAACCTCCTTTTCAGTCCCTTCCCACCCAGCACGCACCAGGCAGGCCTCTTTTCTGAGCAGTAGTCCAGCCCCACTGTGGCTCTTTGTTGAATGTTTCCCTTCTCTCCTCCAGGTCTGTGGGCATTCCTTCCTTTGCCTTAAGAGACTCAGTTTAGCACACAGTTCTGACAAGAAATGTATTCTAATGAGCTCCACTTCAGTATAATCACTTTTTAACTAGATTTTTAAAATACACCATCCAAACAGTTGTAATTGTAAAAGCAGTATAAGTACCACACAGAAAATGTGAAAAACAGAGAAAAGGAAACCTGTACCCTCAACATCCTAACGCATCTGTTACCATCATCGCTTTATTTCCTTCCGGCCTTTTTCAATGTTTTTATAAAGATTACCTTTTAAAATATGTGTCGGCCAGCCAGCCTGTGTACACAGGTGTATACCGTGTGCTCAGTGTTCAGGGCTTTGGGAGAGGGTTAGAAGCAAAACCCTTCTCGGCCCTTCGAGTCTAGTTCTGAGATTATTATTAAAAATCAGAGAATACTGTCAACATTAAAAACAATATTTAAAATATTTCAAGCCAGCCTATTTCCAGTAAGAATTTGAAGCAGCTTTCAGGAAGAGGTTGGGATCAGAAGGTAATACACATTCACCCCTATTACCATTAAAATGGGATGGAAGACCAAGAACCAAGTAATACGTGGCTAGCAAAGGTACAGTAAAATCCAAATCACAGTTCCTTGTTGAAATTGGGTGAAAACCTTGGCTTTGAGCTTCTCAGTAGCCAAAGTTAAAAAGGAAGTACTAAGAGCAGTCTAGGCTAAATACTGCCTGGTAAAGAGGAGGAAGAGAGCTGTGGAGCCCAGGAAGCTGTGGACTTTGTGGACATGAGTTTATATACCATTATGTTGTATAGTGTGTCCTTATTTCTTTGTTTCAGTGTTGTCTTGTATCTCTTTGTTATTGTTTCATTGTGTTTGATTTCGCTATTTAAAGGGAAACTGCTTGATTGTTCATGTACTACCTCAAAGCCCTTCAGTGTTCTGTACATAACAAATAATACATCATGTACGTTAGATGTTTGTAATATGTATAACAGAGGTGGTGAGACTGGAGTAGCCTTGTATTATTCAACTGCCAGAGCAGAGTCCCTGGGATACCTGTTAATTACAAGAATATTAACATAAGGCTTGATAAACTTTTGATAGTTAATCAGTGAAAACAGGAATGAAAAGAGAAGTTGATGGTAGCAGGTAAGCACACAGGAAAACTGTTCAGAACTGAGGCAGTCGTAGTACCGACTGAAATAGTGGCTGCTTCCAGGCTCTGGGGTAACTTCATCCTTACCCACGAGAAAGCTTTTAAAGCTCATCTACAGTGAGAGGTGGCAGGACTGTGTGATTGAATTTACTTGGTTCTTGGTTCTAACAGAGTCCTACCATGTTATGGGCAATTAGCATGACGCAGTGTGACAATATGATCTCAGGGAAGAGGTCAAAGTTCCTTGGTCCTCATTAAAGTGTCCTGCTAAACCTGATTCATGGTGCACACATGGTTTTTCCTTGAGTTCAGCAAATAAAGTTCAGGAGCCACTTTATGTCGTAGCAGTCTCCTGGAGAAAAATGGGGAAACTATTTTTCTGTGAGGAAGATGGGTTCTGAGCTGGCGTTTAAAGTTCTTGATGTGGCATCTTTTTACATTGTGATGTAGTCTCACTGTGACTAGGTCTCTCCCCTCCCCACCGCCCTGCTTTTTACACAGTAATGTGTATCACATATGTTGAAAATGAAAAAGTGCTTTTAAAATTTAATCTCATATGTTTAAATCATTATGTCATACACCTAATATATAACATTACATGTCAATTGATTCCTCAAAACTGGAAAAAGGTCTCTTATGTAATTAGCAAAAAGCTGAAGGGTCAGACAACATGGGTAAACAAAATATTAGCTAAAATCTTAGGATTTTGGATGTTATTTTCTTTTATACTGTTCTGTATTTCTGAAGTTTTTCTATGCCAAGCAAGTAGAATCATGTGATCACAGTGTATGATTTATACTCAGAGTAATTAAAGTAATACATAATGTAAAAAGTGCAGTGAAATGTATTGAATGAGAGGCAACCTGGATTAGGGACAAATTGCTTATTAACACATGTGGGGACTTTCTCTGTTATCTATGAAAATGGTGGGGAAATCGTGTTCCCCTACCTCCTTAAAAGAGTATTGAAAAGAAAAATAGATAAGTATCAAGAGAGGGGCTTTACTTTGCATCAGCAGGTGAAAGACATTGTGTGAGTAAATGGAAACAGCGTTTCACTGCTGTTGTTAGTGATCTTTTCTGAATTTGACTCCTACAGAGAAAGCAAAAGCCTCCAATGGATGTGTCCTCGTGCACTGCTTGGCAGGGATCTCCCGTTCTGCCACCATTGCCATCGCCTACATTATGAAGAGGATGGATATGTCCTTGGATGAAGCTTACAGGTGAGGGCAGGAACACGCCCTATGAGAGTGCCTTCTCCTTTGACCTGAATCATGAGATATGAGAGTGGGTGACCAGGATTATTTTAATTAACACTCTACAGGTGACTTGATTTTTAAATGTTTTAAAGATTGGAAAAAATGTATTTTCATAATTTAGCACTAATTCTGCCCTCCCATGTGTGAAGTGCATCCTCAGCTGCTTTATTAAGTTTGAAAAAAGTGAAAGATGCTCAGTCATGCCCAACTCTTTGAGACATAATGGACTCTAGGCCGCCAGGCTCCTCTGCCCACAGGGTTCTCCAGGCAAGAGTACTGGAGTGGGTTGCCATTCCCTTCTCCGGGGGATCTTCATGACCCAGGGATCGAACCCAGGTCTCCTGCACTGCAGGCAGATTCTTTACCATCTGAGCCACCTGGGAAGCCCTGAGTTTTTTAAGAAACAGCAAATCTAGAGATCTTTCCCTAGTTGGAGAAATATCATTTGTTCTAATTTACACATGAGAAAAAATGCTCCAAGAGAATACTCATTATAGAATTCCTACTGTGCTTCAGACTCTCTCACTTTCACTGAGGATAAAGTCCAGTATATGTAAGTATCAAACCAAATAATTGTCAAACTCCATTCACAATCTAGACTTGCCCAGTTTTTTTAATATTTATTGAAGTATAGTTGATTTACAGTGTTGGTAATTTCTGCTGTGTGGCAAAGTGATTCAGCTATGCAGGCACATATTCTTTTTTATATTCTTTTCCATTATGGTTTATCACAGGATGTTGAATATAGTAGGACCTTGTTGTTTATCCAGCCTATATATAATAGTTGGCACCAGCTAATCCCAAGCTCCCAGTCGTTCCCTCCCGGACTCTCCTCCCCCTTGGCAGTCAGAGGTTTGTCCTTATGTCTGTTTCTGTTTCGTAGATATGTTGGTGTTTTAGATCCCACGTAGAAGTGATACATATGGTGTTTCCCTTTCTCTTTCTGACTGCACTTGGTATGATAATCTCGAGGGCCACCCATGTTGCTGTTTCTGGCATTATTTCATTCTTTCTCATGGCTGAGTAATATTTGTGCATGTGTGTGCACACATCTTCTCTATCCGTTCATCTGCTGGTGAACGTTTAGGTTTCCGTCTTGACTACTGTGAATAGTGCTGCTATGAACATTGATGTGCATGTATTTTTTGAAATTATACTTTTGTCTGAGTATATGCCCAGGAGTGGGATTGCTGGATCATATGGCAACTCTATTGTTGGTTTTTTTGAGGAACTTCTGTACTGTTTTCCATAGTGGCTGCACCAATTTACCTTCCCATCAACAGTGTAAGAAAGTTTCCTTTTCTCCATAACCTCTCCGACATGTATTATTTGTAGACTTTTCAGTGATGGCCATTCTGATTTGTGGGAGGTGATATCTCACTGTAGTTTTGATTTGCATGTCTCTAATTAGCGATGACAGACATCTTTTTCATGTCCCCGTTGGCCATCTGTATGTCTTCTTTGGTGAAATATTTATTTAGGTCTTCTGCCCATTTTTTGATTGGGTTGTTTGTATATTTTAGAAATTAAGCCCTTGTCAGTCACATCATTTGCAAATATTTTCTCTCATTCCTTGGTTGTCTTTTTGTTTTATGGTTTCCTTTGCTGTGCAAAAGCTCCTAAGATTGATTGGTCCCATTTGTTTATTTTGGTTTTTATTTCTATTACCTTGGGAGATGGTCTTAAGAAAACATCAGTACAATTTATGTCAGAGAATGTTTTGCCTATGTTTTCTTTTAGTTATATGCTGTCATGTCTTATATTTAAGTCTTAAAGCCATTTTGAGTTTATTTTTCTATGTATGATGTGAGGGTGTGTTCTAACCTCATTGATTTGCATGTGGCTGTCCGTAGACTTGCCCAGATTTTGCAGTGTATACTTTTGACTGGGTTGTCCCCAATCTCATTCTCCAGACAGAAGGCAGCCAATGACAGCAGCACCAAGGACTGAGGTTCTGTTGAGGGACGTATGAAGCAGAGCCCTCTGTGTATCTTGTTGGAAAGAGGTGGATAGTCTCCATGTGGTAACAGATCAGTAAATATACGCACACAGAACCAGACCTGTTGTAACAATAGGATTTTTTCCTCAAATTGGAAAATTTGGAACAAAGAAATGAGCTACTCGAACAGCTTCTCACTGGAGGAAGAGGTGGGGCGGCAGGTCCTCCCCTCGGGCTTAGCCCTCTAAGGCCATCCCGAATGCCACACAGACCAGCAGGAAAGGCACCCTCATATCCTCATGGGGGTCTTAGCATGAAGACCCTGTATTTACACTTGTCACACTTGAGTCAGTTATTTCTGGCTTTGTTAATTTGCTTTAGGTTACATATTTCTAAGGAGTTTATTTTTGAGTTTTCTCTTTCCTTCCTTATTCAACTTCTTAGGGTAGTTTCACTCCTACATCTTCTGAGGCATGTCCGTGAGAATCAGGGGCCACTAAAGAACGTATCTACTACTTCTGAGTCTTTGTTTCTGCCACGAAATGGAAAAGCTGTTTACTGCTAGTTTTGATCCCTTGGTGACTCTTTTAACAAGGTGGTTCCAGGAATGAATCCAGATGTTAGACCTGGCTTTGAATCCCAGCCCCATACTTTACTAACTGTGACTGGGGCAACTCACATAAGGACTGTGTGTACCTCTGTGATGGTGGGTGGTTTTGAGGGCTGACTGAGCTAATACTCTTGTTAATGCATTAACATCATGCTTAGCAGACAGAGTCCACTGTGTGACTGGTTATTCTGTCCCATTAAATACAAAGAGCGGGGAACTGGGAAGTGTGTGCTTTGATACTCTGGCCATCTGATAGCCTCTTTCTTTTGGTCATTAATTAAAAATGTGAAATGTTTCGAAGTCACTGTGGGGACTGTGACATTGGAAAGTTGAAGGTGGCATGGCTGTTAAGCTATACTTCTGATGGGAACACCAGTGCAGGGGCGGGGTGGGGGTGAGGGTGTCCCAGGTGGTGAGGAGAGAATCGTCTCTTACCAGCTGCACTGGCAACACTGTGCATATGCTGAAGCTGCTCAGTCGTGTCCGACTCTTTGTGACCCCGTGGACTATAGCCCACCAGGCTCCTCCTTCCACAGGGATTCTCCAGGCAAGAATACTGGAGTGGGTTGCCATACTCTCCTCCAGGGGATCGTCCCAACCCAGGGATCGAACCCAGGTCTCCTGCATTGCAGGCGGATTCTTTACCAGCTGAACTAACCAGGGAAGCCCACTGGAAGCCTTAAGTCCTTGAAAACAGGGAGGATGAACCTAGAACTTTTGGGGCTGGGCTCCCTGCTTTCTAACATCCTCAGGATGGTCTGTAAAGCTCCCCAAGGCAGAGGCCCTCACCTCCTCCACCCACTCCCTGAACTTTTAAACCAGCCATCTTCTAAAGGTCTTGGGAGGACCTCTCTGATAATTCTGTCTCACCTCTTCACTTAGCTTAATCACTTTAACAGGTCAGCTGTTCAGATTTGAGCCTTTTTGGTTTTTCCCTCTCCTCACAGATTTGTGAAAGAAAAAAGACCTACTATATCTCCCAACTTCAATTTCCTGGGCCAGCTCCTGGACTACGAGAAGAGGATTAAGAGCCAGACCGGGGCCGCTGGGACCAAGAGCAAACTGAAGCTGCTGCCCCTGGAGAAGCCAAGCGAGCCAGTCGCCGGGCCTGGCCCCGTGGAGGGCGTGCAGGGGAGCCAGCTGCCCCCAGGGCCGCCCCACGGCTGCCCTGCTCCCGCTCCCTCCGAGGGGGCGGGGACCCGGCCTGCGCCCCCCAGCACGCCCCCCGACGACGGCCCCCTGGTCCAGGCGCTCAACGGGCTCCACCTGCCCCCAGACAGGCTGGAGGACAGCGGCCGCCTCAAGCGCTCCTTCTCACTGGACATCAAGTCCGTGTCCCCGACTCCCGGCGGGCTCGCATCCCCTGAGGCCGCCCTGGAGCTCTACAAGCCCGCCGCCTCCGGCCTGGAAGGTGCGGGCAAGCCCTGCCAGTTCTCTCCAGTGCAGGAGGTGTCGGAGCAGACGCCGGAGGCCAGCCCGGACCGCGAGGAGGCCCCGCCACCCCGGCCCTCTGACGGCAGCGGCCAGGGTGCGCGGCCCCGGCCGGGGAGGCCCCTGTGGTCGCCCCTGCACCGCAGCGGGAGTGTGGAGGACCGCGGGCAGCCCCGCTTCCTCTTCGGCCTCTCGGCCAGCCAGCAGCACCTGGCCACATCGGCCACGGGGCTGGGCCTGGAGGGCTGGCACTCGGACCTCCTGGCTCCCCAGACCTCCGCGCCGGCCCTGACCAAGAGCTGGTATTTCGCGCCAGAGCCCCCGCACTTCTACTCAGCCTCGGCCGTCTACGGGGGCCGCGCGGGCCACCCTGCCTTCAGCTGCAGCCAGCTGCCCACATGCGGCGGGGACCCTGGGCACTCGGTGCGCCGGCGCCACAAGCTCGGCGACAGGGCTGACTCCCGGCGCAGCTGGCACGAGGAGAGCCCCTTCGAGAAGCAGTTCAAGCGTCGAAGCTGCCAGATGGAGTTCGGTGAGAGCATCAGGTCCGAGAACCGGTCGCGGGAGGAACTGGGCAAGGTGGGCAGCCAGTCAAGCTTTTCAGGCAGCATGGAAATCATCGAGGTCTCCTGAGCAGGAGGACACTTGTGACTCCCGTGGACAGGGCTTGTCTTGTTCACGAAAACTAATTCCCTGTAAATCTGAAATATATATATGTACATATATATTTTTGGAAAATGGAGCTATGGTGTAAAAACAACACATGGATCCACACCATTCTTTTTTTTTTTTTTTAACATCTGCAGTTGAGAGAGCAGCTAATACTTCTCTCAACACAAATGGAAGGGCCCAGGCCAGCTTCCCGCCAGACACGTGACACAGTTCTATGCAATGGATTGCACATCCTTCCTTTCTTACTAGATTGAGTTCTACTTGGAGTTGGAGGACGGAAGCCCCCACCGTTCTCTTGTTGTGCTACAAAGAGATCTCAGATCCTAGTCCTGTCTGGTCCCTTCCGAAGTGCACCTTAGCGCTGAGACTGAGCCAGCCTGTGGGTCGGGCGGGGAGACCCCGTTAGGAACAAAACCTAATGGTAATCCACAAGGAACCATCACGTCCAAAGCTGATGCACAGATCCAAGCGCACCCGCCAGCCGCTGAGCTGGCCAGCGTCATTCTGCTGACCGACCATTAGGGGGCCTTGCCAAGACCTACTTTAGAGCAACCCCAGTACCTCAGACAGAAAGTCGGGGCTTTCACCACTACCAGGCCTGGTGGCCCGGTTTCTAGGCATTGTGAACAGGTAGGTAGCTAGTCACACCTTTCGACCAGTTTAGACGATCTCTGCAGGCATTTCCAGTTAGGCCTGGATGGAAGTGGTCCAGCTCCTCTTTCTTCTCGGCTTTGTGAAGAAGGAAGACAAAGCTATCTGAGATCAACTGAACAGCCAGGAATCTGGCAGCATGGTGATTTAAGCTAATGTTGGGAGGCTAAATGAGTCTACCTCCCTCTTTCTAAATCAAAAGAACTGTTCAAGATGGGCTTGTTAATCCTGGGAAGTAAAGGTTAACCTGGTTTCAAGCCAGATGTGAATTTATTTGGTAGCAGAGCAGCACCCCCTTCAAGGTGTCAGCCAAACTAGGTATTTTCTATTTTGGTTTCACTGCACAGAGGTATTTTGTGAAAATGGAACAGTAAAGTGGAATTTTATTGCAAACAAGAGGCAGAAAATTGTGGAAGGACAAGAGACGATCAAACTACTGAGGAGCAGCTGCTGCTGCTAAGTCAGCTGTTATTTTCTCAGTGGTTTATTTTCCCCCTTAGCATGTGACGAAGGTGGTATTTTCTACGATTTCCTTAGGCTTTCATACCCCTAGCACTGAGAGGCTTTCGTAAGCCAGGAATGCTCAGAACTAAACGGTATAGAAAGGTGAGGAGGAGGCGGACAAATTTTGTTTCATCACAAGCAGAGTGGAAAGACACACCCACACTATTCTCAAACTACCCGCAGCATTTTTTAGTAGAAGGGACACCAAAATGGAGCGGGACCAAGTGGTCTCAGTCCGTACCTACAATCACTGTATGGAATCAACCCTGGCAGCTGAAACTAGGGGATTAGAACAAGTAAACAAGTGATAGTACTTACCTGCTTTTAAACTTCCTGGCTTGAGTTTCGTCAGCTACAGTCTGGTCCTGTTTTGAAGCCTTAATTCACGTCAGCAGCTTTTTTTTTTTTCTAAGGGTGGTGGGTGGGTGTTCGTGTTGTTCTTTACTGTAAGTGTAGCTAGTTGCTGACTCATATCTCAGGTTTTTCTACGTGTGAGAAATGGACAGTCCTTTGAGTCGGATGTGACTTCATGTTTCTTATGGTGACTGCTAAAACCAGCATAGAATGACATGATTCAAAACTGACTTGATCGTGACAATTCTGAGCTTCATAGAACATAACTGGTTATGCACAAATAATGGGCTGTGATAATGGGTGTAAAATGAAGTGAGTAAACTGTGTAGGTAGTGCATTGTTACCATACTGGAAAGGTTCTGTTAAGTTTAGTTTTTCTCTATACATGCAAATTCTGGGTGTAATCAGATCCAATTGTCAAGGTTTCACACATTGATTTTTGATGTGTTACGTACACACGCACCAACCATGTAACAGCTCCCAGCTTCCAGAGTCTGGTCACAACTGTGGAACATTTTTGAGAAGTGAAAGCAATGGCTCCAATGCTGTCTGTTTCAGGAGGGCTGTGGGATTTGGTTTTAATGAGATCTTTGGGCTGAACTGGCCTTCCAACCTTCGGGATTTCTCTTGGCCATGGTCCCCTTCCTTCCTGTGACCAATGTGGTCCTATGCTACAGCTTTTAGTTCTTGGTCACTAATGTCAAATAATCAGCCCTCAGAATGGAGACTTCCAGCTGAGGAGACAGCCTCTCAGGCCAGCCCTGGAGCCACATGGGTGGCCATGGGCCCTGGGTGGCTGGTTCTCTGCACTGTGAATCAGAGAGGGAGCGCTGGAGCCTACCAGATGATACAGAATGGTGATATTAAACAGCAGAACTAGACTTCAATGTGAGAAATGCTGGAAAATGGTTTAGGACATTTGTAAAGTTGGGTGGGAAGACTGTATAAATGTTTAATATGAATATAGTGTTCTTTTGGAGTAAGGCAAGCTGTTGAATGGTTACAATTGTGCATTTCTCATTCTGATGTGTCATGAATGTTAATAAGAAATAAAATCAAAACTGGTACCTGTTTATACATAAACATGAGAAGGGACCTCTCTCTGCAGCACGTCCAAGGGGTTAGGGAGGCCATGGTGGGGTCTGGCCTGCTGGCCTTCCATCAGGGTTCAGCTCAAGGTGAAATGCTGAGTCTTCAGCCTGTGTCACAGGCTCCACCTTGCACAGGGAACAAGCGTCAGAGCTAACAGTCTACTGCTGTCATCTTCCTCCTTTATGGGTACATCAGATGTACACTATGGCATAGAAACCTCAAAGGTAAACGTTTGCTGACTGGATGAATCCAGAATGGTGCAGGGTAGGAAGAAAAAAGACAAACATTCATGGTGCATTTTGTAGTTTTAGAATTCTTTTAGGAAGAACCGAGGGAAAGTAGTTATTTCAAGATCTGTTCTCCATCTTCGTCATGCACGTCCTAATGACCTCTCCGCTTCTAAGTGATGACACGGCACGACGACTCATGAGACAAGCTCAACCTCATCAGGTTGTTAGTTAAAAAAAAAAAAGATGATGCATTAAAGGAATAAAGCATTTACCTTCAGTGCAAGCAGACAGGATACTGATGACACTGGTAATTGCAGGTGACGTCATTTCAGTTGGTTGTGAAAGGCTTCTGAGTTGAAGTCAGATTCAAGAAAATTTAAAAGTAATAAGGATTGGATGGAGTGAGTGAAGACCAGAAAGAGCTGTCTTGGCTAGGACCTTGCCAAAAAGTGGAGGTGGGTGTGGGACAGAGGAACAGAAACACAAAGTGTTAGTTGTTCAGTTGTGTCCGACTTTGTGACCCCACGGACTGTAGCCTGCCAGGCTCCTCTGTCCATGGGAGTCTCCAGGCAAAAATACTGGAGTGGTTGCCATGCCTTCCCTGCCCAAGGATCAAACCCAGGTCTCCTGCATTACAGGCAGATTCTTTACTGTCTGAGCCACCAGGGAAGGCGTAGGAATCAATCTGCCCTTAAGATGTAAGGTGGCAGGAGGGAGCACGTGCCTCGGTGAGAGGCTTCAGATGAGAGCTTGTAGGGGTTGGAAGGCCTGAAGGTCAAGCCAGTTATGACTTAGACAGACTTGAGGGCCTCTTGGGGACCACCAGCCGTAGCAGGCTGGCATTGAAGGGCTAGTTTGGGTGCGACATGACCAGACCAGGGCTCAGGCTAAGGGGAAGCAGGGTAGGTGCAGATGTGAAGGGTCAGGCGTACACAGTGGGACAAGTGGACAAGAACTTCATCATCAGGACCCTCACTGTCATTTTATCGTAGATGCTCCCGTCTGGTGGTTTTCCTTGGTCTAGTAAACAAAATTTGACTTCCCTGGGTGGCTCAGATGGTAAAGCATCTGCCTACAGTGCAGGAGACCCAGGTTCAATCCCTGGGTTGGGAAGATCTTCTGGAGAAGGGAATGGCAAACCACTCCAGTATTCTTGCCTGGAAAATCCCATGGACGGAGGAGCCTGGTAGGCTACAGTCAAAATTTAGGTCTAGGGGTTTTTTTCTCTATAAATATTACTCTTCTGCTTCTCTCAGTGAAAGAGGAGAGTTATTTCTTCCATTGTGTGTGGCTCATTCATCCTTGTACAGTAAAATTATACTTGGTTATTATCTTTGAAATGTTGCAAAAATCAACCATGAGAATTACCACAACACCAACTTGGAAGAAGTTTGCAAGTCAATTATATTGTTGCAGTTTACGTACACAGATACCAAGCTGGTTATCTATATCAAAGGAATAAAAACAAGTTTCATTCCTTTGGTTCTGGCTAATACACTAGAGTTGGTTCAAAATGCTTTCCTGTAGGACATGCAGAATATGACTTTGGAGGAGGGTGTCACAAGCAAACAGGATAACTGGGAGGATTATTAGCTCAGTGGTGGCCTAGCTTCTCTGGTCAGGGGAAGTATGACAGTTTCAAAGAATATTAAAAGCTTTTAGCATAAATCTTGCTTCACTGTATAATAAAAGGTAGCAACAGAAATTTGCCTTGATTGGTGAAGAAAATTAATCGAATCATCAACAAGTTCCATCCTGTCTTATGTGGACACTGATGACCCTGAACAAACTCCTTAGAGTCATGGACACACACACAGCCAGCTCACCACATGAGTACTGCTTATACTAATAAGCAACTAGATTTAGTTGCCGAAAAAGTTTTAACATTATGGTTTGAAGCATGGGAATAATTAAGTTTTCTGGTTACCCTTCTGTAGTCCCAACATCTGCATGGGAGGTACATGCCTTGTGTGTGTGCAAGAAATTCAGTGTTACTGACCACAAACCAGAAAACAACAATGACATCTCTTAGGCACAGTGTAGCTCTTAACAAAGGAATGAAAGTCAGGGTGAGGGGAAAGCAAAATTATTTCTCTCAAAATTAAGAAAAAATCTACACCTAAAAATTCCACAAGAAAACATTTCCCTTCTCTCTACTCTGCCCTTCAGTTTTTAGCATCCACATTTCAAGTAATTTCCGACTGAGTACTACATATCCAGGTTTAGCTGAGAGGTAAACAAAATAGGAAGATAAAATTTTCAATTACTCTAGGAAACAGCAAACCCATTACATTCCCAAAATCTGTTCAAGAAAGTAAAGTATTGAGGAGGAAAAAGTGAAATGTTACCAGTCAGGGTTCAATCCATGAAGAACCGTTAGGAATGATATAGAATAAGGAGGTTGTTCAAGAGACTTACCTTAAGCAATTAATTACAGGAGCTGGTCAGAGTCCTGGTTCAGCTGTTTCTTTGGTCGGGAAAGCAGCTGGATGGGTGGTGGGGAGGGATGGATGGGTGATGGGGATGGATGGGCAATGGGGATGGGTGGTGGTGGATGGAGGGATGGAGGGATGGGTGGTGGGGATGGATGGGTGGGTGGTGGGGAT